>NC_053023.1:87138360-87375121 GCF_003073215.2 Triticum urartu | reverse complement strand
TGACTCAATCAGAGAAGAAAAAGAACTACGAAAGATCTAAGTCTTCGAGCTCCATAGGCTTCATGCGATGTCTTCTCTTGTCATAGTCTTCAATGAGAATATCTTCATATGCCACCTTTGACATCAATGTCTTCATACATTTTTAGGGGTCATCTCTGGTAGGAAAACCGAATCAATGAGGGACTTCTACTTGTTTTTGCAGGGTATGCTATGTGATGTGATATGGCCAAAGGATGTGATGAATGATATATGTGATGTATGAGATTGATCATGTTCTTGTGATAGGAATCACGACTTGCATGTCGATGAGTATGACAACCGGCAGGAGCCATAGGAGTTGTCTTTATTTATTCATGACCTGCGTGTCAACATAAACATCATGTAATTACTTTACTTTATTGCTAACCGTTAGCTGTAGTAGTAGAAGTAATAGATGACGTGGCAACTTCAAGAAGACACGATGATGGAGATCATGGTGTCATGCCGGTGACGATGATGATCATGGAGCCCCGAAGATGGAGATCAAAAGGAGCAATATGATATTGGCCATATCATGTCACTATTTGATTGCATGTGATGTTTATCATGATTATACATCTTATTTTCTTAGAACGACGGTAGTAAATAAGATGATCCCTCATAACAATTTCAAGAAGTGTTCTCCCCTAACTGTGCACCGTTCCTAAAGTTCGTCGTTTCTAAGCACGCCGTGATGATCGGGTGTGATGGATCCTTACGTTCACATACAATGGGTGTTGACGAGCCTAGCATGTACAGACATGGCCTCGGGACACATGCAAAACACTTAGGGTTAACTTGACGAGCCTAGCATGTACAGACATGGCCTCGGAACATAGAAGACCGAAAGGTCGAGCATGAGTCGTATAGAAGATACGATCAACATGAAGATGTTCACCGACGTTGACTAGTCCGTCTCACGTGATGATCGGACACGGCCTAGTTGACTCGGATCATGTAATCACTTAGATGACTAGAGGGATGTCTATCTGAGTGGGAGTTCATAAGATGAACTTAATTATCCTGAACATAGTCAAAAGGTCTTCGCAAATTATGTCGTAGCTCGCGCTTCAGTTCTACTGTTTAGTTATGTTCCTAGAGAAAATTTAGTTGAAAGTTGATAGTAGCAATTATGCGGACTAGGTCCGTAGACTGAGGATTGTCCTCATTGCTTCTTAGAAGGCTTATGTCCTTAATGTACCGCTCAGTGTGCTGAACCTCGAACGTTGTCTGTGGATGTTGAGAACATCTGACATACACATTTTGATAACTACGTGATAGTTCGGTTAAACGGTTTAGAGTTGAGGCACCGAAGACGGTTTTGAAACGTCGAAAAACATATGAGATGTTTTGAGGACTGAAATTGGGATTTCAGGCTCGTGCCCACGTCAAGAGGTATAAGACCTCCGACGATTTTCTTAGCCTGCAAACTAAGGGAGAAAAGCTCAATTGTTGAGCTTGTGCTCAGATTGTCTGAGTACAACAATCATTTGAATCGAGTGGGAGTTGATCTTCCAGATGAGATAGTGATATTTCTCCGAAGTCATTACCACCAAGCTACTAGAGCTTCGTGTTGAAGTATAATATATCAGGGATATATATGATGATCCTTGAGATATTCGCGATGTTTGACACCGCGAAAGTAGAAATCAAGAAGGAGCATCAATTGTTGATGGTTGGTGAAACCACTAGTTTCAAGAAGGGCAAGGGCAAGAAGGGATACTTCATGAAACGGCAATTCAGCTGCTGCTCTAGTGAAGAAACCCAAGGTTGAACCCAAACCCGAGACTAAGTGCTTCTGTGATAAGGGGAACAGCCACTGGAGCAGAATTACCCTAGATACTTGGTAGATGAGAAGGCTGGCAAGGTCGATAGAAGTATATTGGATATACATTGTGTTGATGTGTACTTTACTAGTACTCCTAGTAGCACCAGGGTATTAGATACCGGTTCGGTTGCTAAGTGTTAGTAACTCGAAATAAAAGCTACGGAATAAACGGAGACTAGCTAAAGGTGAGCTGATGATATGTGTTGGAAGTGTTTCCAATGTCGATATAATCAAATATCGTACGCTCCCTCTACCATCGAGATTGGTGTTTGCGTTGAGCATAGACATGATTGGATTATGTCTATCGCAATACGGTTATTCATTTAAGGAGAATAATGGTTACTCTGTTTATTTGAATAATACCTTCAATGGTCTTACGCCTGAAATGAATGGTTTATTGAATCTCGATCGTAGTGATACACATGTTCATGCCAAAAGATAGTAATGATAGTACCACCTACTTGTGGCACAGCCACGTAAGTCATATCGGTATAAAACGCATGAAGAAGCTCCATGTTGATGGATCTTTGGACTCACTCATTTTGAAAAGTTTGAGACATGCGAACCATGTCTATTGGTGTGTATGCATGAAGAAACTCCATGCAAATGGACCGTTTGGACTCACTTGATTTTGAATCACTTGAGGCATGCAAATCATACCACATGGGCAAGATGACTGAAAGCCTCGGTTTCAGTAAAATGGAACTAGAAAGCAAATTGTTGGAAGTAATACATTTTGATGTGTGCAGTACAATGAGTGCTGAGGCATGTAGTGGATATCGTTATGTTCTTTCTTCACAGATGATTTGAGTAGATGTACTTGATGAATCACGAGTCTGAATTATTGAAAGGTTCAAGTAATTTCAGTGTGAAGTTGAAAGATCGTCGTGACAAGAGGATAAAAGATCTATGATATGATCATAGAAATGAATATCTGAATTACGAGTTTGGCCCAAAATTAAGACATTGTGGAAATCGTTTCACAACTAATACAGCCTGGAACACCATAGTGTGATGGTGTGTCCGAACATCATAACTGCACCCTATTGGATATGATGCATACCATGATGTCTCTTATCGAATTACCACAATAGTTTATGGGTTAAGCATTAGAGACAACCACATTCACTTTGAATAGGGCACCACGTAATTCCGATGAGATGACACCGTATGAACTATGGTTTAGAGAAACCTAAGCTGTCATTTCTTAAAAGTTTGGGGCTGCAACGCTTATGTGAAAAAGTTTCAGGCTGATAAGCTCGAACCCAAAGCGGATAAATGCATCTTCATAGGACACCCAAAACAGTTGGGTATACCTCCTGTCTCAGATCCTAAAGCAATAAGGGATTGTTTCTAGAATCGGGTCCTTTCTCGAGGAAAAGTTTCTCTCGAAAGAATTGAGTGGGAAGATGGTGGAGGCTTGATGAGGTTATTGAACCGTCTCTTCAACTAGTGTGTGGCAGGGCACAGGAAGTTGTTCCTGTGGCACCTACACCAATTGAAGTGGAAGCTTATGATAGTGATCATGAAACTTCAGATCAAGTTACTACCAAACCTCGTGGGATGACAAGGATGCGTACTACTTCAGAGTGGTACGTAATCCTGTCTTGGAAGTCATGTTGCTAGACAACAATGAACCTACGAGCTATGGAGAAGCGATGGTGGGCTCGGATTCCGACGAATGGCTCGAGGCCATAAAATCCGAGAGAGGATCCATGTATAAAAACAAAGTATAGACTTTGGAAGAACTACTTGATGGTCGTAAGGCTGTTGGGTGCAGATGGATTTTAAAAGGAAGACGGACAATGATGGTAAGTGTCACCATTAAGAAAGCTCGACTTGTCGTTAAGATGTTTTCCGACAAGTTCAAGGAGTTGACTACGATGAGACTTTCTCACTCGTAGCGATGCTAAGAGTCCGTTGGAATTATATTAGCAGTCACTACATTATTTATGAAATCTTGCAGATAGGATGTCAAAACATTGTTTCCTCGACGATTTTCTTGAGGAAAGGTTGTATGCGATACAACCGGAAGGTTTTGTCAATCCTGAAAGATGCTAATAAGTATGCAAAGCTCCAGCAATCCTTCTAAGGACTGGAGTAAGCATCTCGGAGTTGGAATGTATGCTTTGATGAGATGATCAAAGATTTTGGGTTTATACAAAGTTTATGAGAAACTTGTATTTCCAAAGAAGTGAGTGGGAGCACTATAGAATTTCTGATGAGTATATGTTGTTGACATATTGTTGATCAGAAATGACATAGAATTTCTGGAAAGCATATAGGGTTATTTGGAAAGTGTTTTTCAATGGAAAGCCTGGATTAAGCTACTTGAGCATTGAGCATCAAGATCTATAAGGATAGATCAAAACGCTTAATGGTACTTTCAAATGAGCACATACCTTGACGTGATCTTGAAGTTGTTCAAGATGGATCAGTCAAAGAAGGAGTTCTTGCCTGAGTTGTAAGGTATGAAGTTAAGACTTAAAGCTCGACCACGGCAGAATAGAGAGAAAGGACGAAGGTCGTCCCCTATGCTTAAGACATAGGATCTACAGTATGCTATGCTGTGTACCGCACCTGAAATGTGCCTTGCCATGAGTCAGTCAAGGGGTACAAGAGTGATCCAAGAATGGATCACAGGACAGCGGTCATAATTATCCTTAGTAACTAGTGGACTAAGGAATTTTCTCGATTATGGAGGTGGTAAAAGAGTTCGTCGTAAAGGGTTACGCCGATGCAAACTTTGACACTAATCCAGGTTATTCTGAGTAGTAAACTGGATTCGTATAGTAGTACAGTTATTTGGAATAGCTCCAAATAGAACGTGGTAGCTGCATCTAGGAGATGACATAGAGATTTGTGAAGCACACACGGATCTGAAAGGTTCAGACCCGTTGACTAAAACCTCTCTCACAAGCAACATGATCAAACCCAGAACTCTTTGGGTGTTAGTCACATGGCGATGTGACCTGTGAGTGTTAATCACATGGCGATGTGAACTAGATTATTGACTCTAGTGCAAGTGGGAGACTGTTGGAAATATGCCCTAGAGGCAATAATAAATTGATTATTATTATATTTCCTTGTTCATGATAATCGTTTATTATCCATGCTATAATTGTATTGATAGGAAACTCAGATACATGTGTGGATACATAGACAACACCATGTCCCTAGTGAGCCTCTAGTTGACTAGCTCGTTGATCAATAGATGGTTATGGTTTCCTAACCATGGACATTGGATGTCGTTGATAACGGGATAACATCATTAGGAGAATGATGTGATGGACAAGACCCAATCCTAAGCATAGCACTAGATCGTGTAGTTCGTATGCTAAAGCTTTTCTAATGTCAAGTATCATTTCCTTAGACCATGAGATTGTGCAACTCCCGGATACCGTAGGAGTGCTTTGGGTGTATCAAACGTCACAACGTAACTGGGTGGCTATAAAGGTACACTACAGGTATCTCCGAAAGTGTCTGTTGGGTTGGCACGAATCGAGACTGGGATTTGTCACTCCGTGTAAACGGAGAGGTATCTCTGGGCCCACTCGGTAGGACATCATCATAATGTGCACAGTGTGATCAAGGAGTTGATCACGGGATGATGTGTTATGGAACGAGTAAAGAGACTTGCCGGTAACGAGATTGAACAAGGCATCGGGATACCGACGATCGAATCTCGGGCAAGTAGCATACCAATGGACAAAGGGAATTGTATACGGGATTGATTAAGTCCTTGACATCGTGGTTCATCCGATGAGATCATCGTGGAACATGTGGGAGCCAACATGGGTATCCAGATCCCGCTGTTGGTTATTGACCGGAGAGTCGTCTCGGTCATGTCTGCTTGTCTCCCGAACCCGTAGGGTCTACACACTTAAGGTTCGGTGATGCTAGGGTTATGAAGATATGTATATGCAGTAATCCGAATATTGTTCGGAGTCCCGGATGAGATCCCGGACGTCACGAGGAGTTCCGGAATGGTCCGGAGGTAAAGAATTATATATAGGAAGTGCTGTTTCGGCCATCGGGACAAGTTTTGGGGTTATCGGTATTGTACCGGGACCACCGGAGGGGTCCCGGGGGCCCACCGGGTGGGGCCACCTGTCCCGGGGGGCCACATGGGCTGTAGGGGGTGCGCCTTGGCCTATATGGGCCAAGGGCACCAGCCCTACTAGGCCCATGCGCCTAGGGTTTCCACCACGGAGGAGTCCAAGTGGTGGAAGGCACCCCGAGGTGCCTTGGGGGGGAGGGAAACCTCCCCTGGCCGCCGCACCAAGGAGATTAGATCTCCTGGGCTGGCGCACCACCCCCCCTTGGTCGTCCTATATATAGTTGAGGAGAGGAGGGATTTCATACCTCAGCCTTTGGTGCTTCCTCTCTCCCCGTTACGTCTCTCTCTCGTAGTATAGGCGAAGCCCTGCTACTGTGACGCCCTGCATCCACCACCACGCCGTCGTGCTGCTGGATCTTCATCAACCTCTCTTCCCCCCTTGCTGGATCAAGAAAGGAGGAGACGTCATCCGCTCTGTACGTGTGTTGAACGCGGAGGCACCGTCCGTTCGGTGCTAAGATCATCGGTGATTTGAATCACGTCGTGTTCGACTACATCATCCCCGTTCTTTGAACTCTTCCGCTCGCGATCTACAAGGTACGTAGATGCATCTAATCACTCGTTGCTAGATGAACTCCTAGATGGATCTTGGTGAAACCGTAGGAAAATTTTTGTTTTCTGCAACGTTCCCCAACAAGCAGACCCATAGACTAAACTTCTCTCACAAGCAAAACATGATCACTCTTTAGATGTTAATCACATAGCGATGTGAACTAGATTATTGACTCTAGTAAACCCTTTGGGTATTAGTCACATGGAGATGTGAACTAATCACATAAAGATGTGAACTAGATTATTTACTCTAATGCAAGTGGGAGACTGAAGGAAATATGCCCTAGAGACAATAATAATGTTATTATTTTATTTCCTTATATCATGATAAATGTTTATTATTCATGCTAGAATTGTATTATCCAGAAACATAATACTTGTGTGAATACATAGACAAACTAAACGTCACTAGTATGTCTCTACTTGACTAGCTCGTTAATCAAAGATAGTTATGTTTCCTAACCATAGACATGTGTTGTCATTTGATTAACGGGATCACATTATTAGGAGAATGATGTGATTGACATGACCCATTCCATTAGCTTAGCACCCGATCGTTTAGTGTGTTGCTATTGCTTTCTTCATGACTTGTACATGTTCCTATGACTATGAGATTATGCAACTCCCGTTTGCCGGAGGAACACTTTGTGTGCTACCAAACGTCACAACGTAACTGGGTGATTATAAAGGAGCTCTACAGGTGTCTCCAAAGGTACATGTTGGGTTGGCGTATTTCGAGATTAGGATTTGTCACTCCGATTGTCGGAGAGGTATCTCTGGGCCCTCTCAGTAATGCACATCACATAAGCCTTGCAAGCATTGCAACTAATGAGTTAGTTGCGAGATGATGTATTACGAAACGAGTAAAGAGACTTTCTGATAACGAGATTGAACTAGGTATTGAGATACCGACGATCGAATCTCGGGCAAGTAACATACCGATGACAAAGGGAACAACACATGTTGTTATGTAGTCTGACCGATAAAGATCTTCGTAGAATATGTAGGAGCCAATATGAGCATCCAGGTTCCGCTATTGGTTATTGACCGGAGACGTGTCTCGGTCATGTATACATTGTTCTCAAACCCGTAGGGTCCGCACGCTTAAGGTTTCGATGACAGTTATATTATGAGTTTATGAGTTTTGATGTACCGAAGTTAGTTCGGAGTCCCGGATGTGATCACGGACATAACGAGGAGTCTCGAAATGGTCGAGACATAAAGATTGATATATTGGACGGCTATATTCGGACACCGAAAGTGTTCCAGGTGATTTCGGAGAAAACCGGAGAGCCGGAGGGTTACCGAAACCCTACTGGGAGAAGTAATTGGCCATATGGGCCTTAGTGGAGAGAGAGAGGGGAAGCAAGGGTGGGACGCGCGCCTCCTCCCCCCTGGTCCGAATTGGACTAGGAGAGGGGGGGCGGCGCCCCCCTTTCCTTCTCCCTCCCCACTTCCTTCCCCCTCCTAGTAGGAGTCCTACTCCTACTAGGAGGAGGACTCCTTCTTGGCGCGCCTATAGGGCCGTCCGGCCTCCTCCCCTTGCTCCTTTATATACGGGGGCAGGGGCCACCCCTAGACACACAAGTTGATCCACGTGATCATATTCTTAGCCGTGTGTGGTGCCCCCTTCCACCATAATCCTCGATAATATTGTAGCGGTGCTTAGGCAAAGCCCTGCAATGGTAGTACATCAAGATCGTCACCACGCCGTCGTGCTAACGAAACTCTTCCCCGACACTTTGCTGGATCGGAGTCCGGGGATCGTCATCGAGCTGAACGTGTGCTAAAACTCAGAGGTGCCATAGTTTCGGTGCTTGATCGGTCGAGCCATGAAGACGTATGACTACATCAACCGCGTTGTGCTAGTGCTTCCGCTGTCGGTCTACAAGGGTACGTAGATCGCACTCTCCCCTCTCATTGCTATGCATCACCATGATCTTGCGTGTGCGTAGGAATTTTTTTGAAATTACTACGTTCCCCAACAGTGGCATCCGAGCCTAGGTTTTATGTGTTGATGTTATATGCACGAGTAGAACACAAGTGAGTTGTGGGCGATATAAGTCATACTGCTTACCAACATGTCATACTTTGGTTCGGTGGTATTGTTGGACGAAGCAGCCCGGACCGACATTACGCGTACGCTTACGCGAGACCGGTTCTCCCGACGTGCTTTGCACAAAGGTGGCTAGCGGGTGACAGTTTCTCCAACTTTAGTTGAACCGAGTGTGGCTTCGCCCGGTCCTTGCGAAGGTTAAAACAGCACCAACTTGACAAACTATCGTTGTGGTTTTGATGCGTAGGTAAGATTGGTTCTTACTTAAGCCCGTAGCAGCCACGTAAAACTTGCAACAACATAGTAGAGGACGTCTAACTTGTTTTTGCAGGGCATGTTGTGATGTGATATGGTCAAGACATGATGCTAAAATTTTATTGTATGAGATGATCATGTTTTGTAACCAAGTTATCGGCAACTGGCAGGAGCCATATGGTTGTCGTTTTATTGTATGCAATGAAATCGCGATGTAATGCTTTACTTTATTACTAAGCGGTAGTGATAGTCGTGGAAGCACAAGCTTGGCAAGACGACAACGATGCTACGATGGAGATCAAGGTGTCATGCCGGTGACGATGGTGATCACGACGGTGCTTCGGAGATGGAGATCACAAGCACAAGATGATGATGGCCATATCATATCGCTTATATTGATTGCATGTGATGGCCATATCATAAGATGATCTCTCACTAAATTATCAAGAAGTGTTCTCCCTGAGTATGCACCGTTGCGAAAGTTCTTCGTGCTGAGACACCACGTGATGATCGGGTGTGATAGGTTCTACGTTCAAATACAACGGGTGCAAAACAGTTGCGCACGCGGAATACTCAGGTTATACTTGACGAGCCAAGCATATACAGATATGGCCTCGGAACACGGAGACCGAAAGGTCGAGCGTGAATCATATGGTAGATATGATCAACATAACGATGTTCACCATTGAAAACTACTCCATCTCACGTGATGATCGGTTATGGTTTAGTTGATTTGGATCACGTAATCACTTAGAGGATTAGAGGGATGTCTATCTAAGTGGGAGTTCTTTAGTAATATGATTAATTGAACCTAAATTTATCATGAACTTAGTACCTGATTAGTATCTTGCTTGTTTATGTTTGATTGTAGATAGATGGCTCGTGCTGTTGTTCCGTTGAATTTTAATGCGTTCCTTGAGAAAGCAAAGTTGAAAGATGATGGTAGCAATTACACGGACTGGGTCCGTAACTTGAGGATTATCCTCATTGCTGCACAGAAGAATTACGTCCTGGAAGCACCGCTGGGTGCCAGGCCTGGTGCAGGAGCAACGCCGGATGTTATGAACGTCTGGCAGAGCAAAGCTGATGACTACTCGATAGTTCAGTGTGCCATGCTTTACGGCTTAGAATCGGGACTTCAAAGACGTTTTGAACGTCATGGACCATATGAGACGTTCCAGGAGTTGAAGTTAATATTTCAAGCAAATACCCGAGTTGAGAGATATGAAGTCTCCAACAAGTTCTATAGCTATAAGATGGAGGAGAATCGCTCAACTAGTGAGCATGTGCTCAGATTGTCTGGGTACTACAATCACTTGAATCAAGTGGGAGTTAATCTTCCAGATAAGATAGTGATTGACAGAATTCTCTAGTCACCATCACCAAGTTAGTAGAACTTCGTGATGAACTATAGTATGCAAGGGATGATGAAAACGAATCCCGAGCTTTTCATGATGATGAAATCGATGAAGGTAGAAATCAAGAAAGAGCATCAAGTGTTGATGGTTGACAAGATCACTAGTTTCAAGAAAAGGGCAAAGGGAAAAGGGGGAACTTCAAGAAAAACAGCAAGCAAGTTGTTGCTCAAGTGAAGAAGCCCAAGTCTGATCCTAAGCCTGAGACTAAGTGCTTCTACTGCAAAGGGACTGGTCACTGGAAGCAGAACTACCCCAAGTGATTGGCGGATAAGAAGGATGGCAAAGTGAACATAAGTATATTTGATATACATGTTATTGATGTGTACTTTACTAGTGTTTATAGCAACCCCTCAGTATTTGATGCTAGTTCAGTTGCTAAGATTAGTAACTCGAAACGGGAGTTGCAGAATGAACAGAGACTAGTTAAGGGTAAAGTGACGATGTGTGTTGGAAGTGGTTCCAAGATTGATATGATCATCATCGCACACTCCCTATACTTTCGGGATTAGTGTTGAACCTAAATAAGTGTTATTTGGTGTTTACGTTGAGCATGAATATGATTTGATCATGTTTATTGTAATACGGTTATTCATTTAAGTAAAAGAATAAATTGTTGTTCTGTTTACATGAATAAAACCTTATATGGTCACACACCCATAAAAATAGTTCATTAAATCTCGATAGTAGTGACACACATATTCATAATGTTGAAGCCAAAAGATGCAGAGTTGATAATGATAGTGCAACTTATTTGTGGCACTGCCGTTTGGGTCATATCGGTGTAAAGCACATGAAGAAACTCCATACTGATGGATTTTGGAACCACTTGATTATGAATCACTTGATACTTACGAACCATGCCTTATGGGCAAGATGACAAAAACACCGTTCTCCGGAACAATGAAGAAAGCAACAGATTTGTTGAAAATCATACAAACAGATGTATGTGGTCCGATGAATATTAAGACTCACAGCAGATATCATTATTTTCTCACCTTCACAGATGACTTAAGCAGATATGGGGATATCTACTTAATGAAACATAAGTCTGAAACATTTGAAAAGTTCAAAGAATTTCAGAGTGAAGTGGAAAAACATCGTAACAAGAAAATAAAATTCCTACGATATGATCGCAGAGGAAAATATTTGAGTTACGAGTTTGGTCTACAGTTAAAACAATGCGAAATAGTTTCACAACTCACGCCACCCGGAACACCACAACGTAATGGTGTGTCCGAACGTCATAACCGTACTTTACTAGATATGGTGCAATCTATGATGTCTCTTACCGATCTACCAATATCGTTTTGGGGATATGCACTAGAGACAACCGCATTCACGTTAAAAAGGGCACCATCAAAATCCATTGAGACGACGCCTTATGAACTGTGGTTTGGCAAGAAACCAAAGTTGTCGTTTCTGAAAGTTTGGGGTTGCGATGCTTATGTGAAAAAGCTTCAACCTGATAAGCTCAAACCCAAATCGGAAAAATGCGTCTTCATAGGATACCCAAAAGAAAATATTGGATACACCTTCTATCACAGATCCGAAGGCAAGACATTTGTTGCTAAAATCGAAACTTTCTAGAGAAGGAGTTTATCTCGAAAGAAGTGAGTGGGAGGAAAGTAGAACTTGACAAGGTAACTATACCTGCTCCCTTATTGGAAAGTAGTACATCACAGAAACCAGTTCCTGTGACACCTACACCAATTAGTGAGGAAGCTAATGATGATGATCATAAAACTTCAGAACAAGATACTACCGAACCTCGTAGATAAACCAGAGTAAGATCCGCACCAAAGTGGTACCGTAATCCTGTTCTGGAAGTCATGCTACTAGACCATGACGAACCTACGAACTATGAGAAGCGATGATGAGCCCAGATTCCGCAAAATGGCTTGAAGCCATGAAATCTGAGATAGGATCCATGTATGAGAACAAAGTATGGACTTTGGTTGACTTGCCCAATGATAGGCAAGCAATTGAGAATAAATGAATCTTCAAGAAGAAGACGGACGCTGACAGTAATGTTACTGTCTACAAAGCTCGACTTGTCGCAAAAGGTTTTCGACAAGTTCAAGGGATTGACTACGATGAGAGTTTCTCACTCGTATCTATGCTAGAGTCTGTCCGAATCATGTTAGTAATTGCCGCATTTTATGAAATCTGGCAAATGGATAACAAAACTGCATTCCTGAATGGATTTCTGGAAGAAGAGTTGTATATGATGCAACCAGAAGGTTTTGTCAATCCAAAAGGAGCTAACAAAATGTGCAAGCTCCAGCGATCCTATAGAATTTCTGGATAGCATAAAGGGATACTTGAATAAGAGTTTTTCAATGAAAGACCTCGGTGAAGCTGCTTACATATTGGGCATTAAGATCTATAGAGATAGATCAAGACGCTTAATTGGACTTTCACAAAGACATACCTTGACAAGATTTTGAAGAAGTTCAAAATGGATCAAGCAAAGAAAGGATTCTTGCCTTGTGTTACAAGGTGTGAAATTGAGTAAGACTCAATGCCCGACCAATGCAGAAGATAGAAGAGAAAATGAAAGAGTGTTCCATATGCTTCAGCCATAGGCTCTATCATGTATGCAATGCTGTGTACCAGACCTGATGTATGTCCTTGCTATAAGTCTAGCAGGGAGGTACCAAAGTAATCCAGGAGTGGATCACTGGACAGCGGTCAAGAACATCCTGAAATACCTGAAAAGGACTAAGGATATGTTTCTCAGTATATGGAGGTGACAAAGAGCTCATCGTAAGATGGTTACGTTGATGCAAGCTTTGACACTGATCCGGAACGATTCTAAATCGCAAACCGGATACGTGTTTAACATTAAACGGTGGAGCTGTCAGTTGGTGACAGTTCTAAACAAAGCGTTGTGGCGGGATCTACATGTGAAGGCGAGTACATAGCTGCTTCGGAAGCAACAAACGAAGGAGTCTGGATGAAGGAGTTCATATCCGATCTAGGTGTCATACCTAGGTGCATCGGGTCCAATGAAAATCTTTTGTGACAATACTGGTGCAATTGCCTTGGCAAAGGAATCCAGATTTCACAAGAGAACCAAGCACATCAAGAGACGCTTCAATTCCATCCGGGATCTAGTCCAGGTGGGAGACATAGAGATTTGCAAGATACATACGGATCTGAATGTTGCAGACCCGTTGACTAAGCCTCTTCCACGAGCAAAACATGATCATCACCAAAGCTCCATGGGTGTTAGAATCATTACTGTGTAATCTAGATTATTGACTCTAGTGCAAGTGGGAGACTGAAGGAAATATGCCCTAGAGGCAATAATAAAGTTATTATTTTATTTCCTTATATCATGATAAATGTTTATTATTCATGCTAGAATTGTATTATCCGGAAACATAATACTATGTGTGAATACATAGAAAACCAAACGTCACTAGTATGCCTCTACTTGACTAGCTCGTTAATGGTTATGTTTCCTAACCATAGACATGAGTTGTCACTTGATTAACAGGATCACATCATTAGAGAATGATGTGATTGACTTGACCCATCCGTTAGCTTAGCACGATGATTGTTTAGTTTGTTGTTATTGCTTTTTCCATAACTTATACATGTTCCTATGACTATAAGATCATGCAACTCCCGAATACCGGAGGAACACTTAGTGTGCTACCAAAAGTCACAACGTAACTAGGTGACCATAAAGATGCTCTACAGGTGTCTCCGATGGAGTTTGTTGAGTTGGCATAGATCGAGACTAGGATTTGTCACTCCGAGTATCGGAGAGGTATCTCTGGGCCCTCTCGGTAATGTACATCACTATAAGCCTTGCAAGCAATGTAACTAATGAGTTAGTTACGGGATGATGCATTATGGAACGAGTAAAGAGACTTGCCAGTAATGAGATTGAATTAGGTATTGAGATACCGACAATTGAATCTCGGGCAAGTAACATACCGATGACAAAAGGAACAACGTATGTTGTTATGCGGTTTGACCGATAAAGATCTTCGTCGAATATGTGGGAGCCAATATGAACATCCAAGTTCCGCTATTGGTTATTGACCGGAGAAGTGTCTCGGTCATTTCTACATAGTTCTCGAACCTGTAGGGTCCGCACGCTTAACGTTCGGTGACGATCGGTATTAGGAGTTTATGTGTTTTGATGTACCGAAGGTAGTTCGGAGTACCGGATGTGACCATAGACATGACGAGGAGTCTCGAAATGGTCGAGACATAAAGATCAATATATTGGATGACTATGTTTGGACATCGGAAAGGTTTCGAGAGAGTTCGGGCATATACCGGAGTACCGGGGGATTACCGGAACCCCCCGGGGAGTCAATGGGCCTTAATGGGCCATAGTGGAAAGGAGAAGGAGGCAGCCAAGGTGGGGGCGCGCCCCCCCAAGCCCAATCCAAATTGGAGGGGGCCGTCCCCCCTTTCCTTCTCTCCTTCTCCCCCTTCCTTCCCTCTCCTACTCCAAGTAGGGAAGGGGGAATCCTACTCCCACCGGGAGTAGGACTCCCCCCTTGGGCGCGCCTAGGAGGCCGGCCCTCTCCCCCTCCTCCACTCCTTTATATACGGGGGAGGGGGTGATGACCCACAAGTGTAGGGGATCTATCGTAGCCTTTTCGATAAGTAAGAGTGTCGAACCCAACGAGGAGCAGAAGGAAATGATAAGCAGTTTTTAGTAAGGTATTCTCTGCAAGCACTGAAATTATCGGTAACAGACAGTTTTGTGATAAGGTAATTTGTAACGACTAGCAAGTAATAAAAGTAAATAAGGTGCAGCAAGATGGCCCAATCCTTTTTGTAGCAAAGGAAAAGCCTGGACAAACTCTTATATGAAGGAAAGCGCTCCCGAGGACACATGGGAATTATCGTCAAGCTAGTTTTCATCACGTTCATATGATTCGCGTTCGGTACTTTGATAATTTGATATGTGGGTGGACCGGTGCTTGGGTACTGTCCTTACTTGGACAAGCATCCCACTTATGATTAACCCCCATTGCAAGCATCCGCACCTACAACAGAAGTATTAAGGTAAACCCAACCATGGCATGAAACATCTGGATCCAAATCAGCCCCTTACGAAGCAACGCATAAACTAGGGTTTAAGCTTCTGTCACTCTAGCAACCCATCATCTACTTATTAGTTCCCAATGCCTCTCTCTAAGCCCAAACAATGGTGAAGTGTCATGTAGTCGACGTTCACATGACACCACTAGAGGGATGACAACATACATCTCATCAAAATATCGAACGAATACCAAATTCACATGACTACTTATAGCAAGACTTCTCCCTTGTCCTCAGGAACAAATGTAACTACTCAGAAAGCATATTCATGTTCATAATCAGAGGGGTATTAATATGCATAATGGATCTGAACATATGATCTTCCACCAAGTAAACCAACTAGCATCAACTACAAGGAGTAATCAACACTACTAGCAACCCACAGGTACCAATCTGAGGTTTGGATACAAAGATTGGATACAGGAGATGAACTAGGGTTTGAGATAAGATGGTGCTGGTGAAGATGTTGATGGAGATTGACCCCCTCCCGATGAGAGGATCGTTGGTGATGACGATGATGATGATTTCCCCCTCCCAGAGGGAAGTTTCCCCTACAAAACAGCTCTGCCGGAGCCCTAGATTGGTTCCGCCAAGGTTCCGCCTAATGGCGGGGGAGTTTCGTCCCATAAGCTTGCTTATGATTTTTTTTCTCGACAAAAGACTCCATATAGACAAAGATGGGCATTGGAGGGCCACCAGGGGGCCCACGGGGCAGGGGGCCGCGCCCAGGGGGGTAGGGCGCGCCTCCCACCTTCGTGGACGGTGGGTGGCCCCCTCTGGTACTTCTTTCGCCCAATATTTTTTTATATTCTAAAACATGCTCCCATGAAGTTTCAGGACTTTTGGAG
Organism: Triticum urartu; assembly: GCF_003073215.2. Classification (NCBI taxonomy): domain Eukaryota; kingdom Viridiplantae; phylum Streptophyta; class Magnoliopsida; order Poales; family Poaceae; genus Triticum; species Triticum urartu. Next base: position 87,358,953 of record NC_053023.1, on the reverse strand, counting down.
ATGTGCAGAATAGGTATCTAATATTTGCTTCTTTTCCAGCCCAGAATTCCAGCTAGCGGCATTCCCCCTCTTCATGTAAACCTTGTAAAATAAGATAGGATAAGCATAAGTATTGTGACATAATGTGTAATAACATCCCATAATGCAATAAATATTGATATAAAAGCATGATGCAAAAAGGACGTATCAACTCCCCCAAGCTTAGACCTCGCTTGTCCTCAAGCAAAAGCCGAAATCGAAAAATATGTCCACATGTTTGGAGATAGAGGTGTCAATAAAAATAAATACGGACATGAGGGCATCATGATCATTCTTAGAACAGCAGTATATATATATACTGTCGTATGATCTCTTATGCTAAAGTAACAATTCAATCACAATTTCAAGTATGAATCATAAACTTCATTGATAACCAACAAATGCTAATCTCAGTCATTGAAGCAATTGCAATTTATCATAACATAGGAAAGATTCAATATAAGAGCTTTTCAGCAAGTCCACATACTCAACTATCATTTAGTCTTTTGCAATTGCTAACACTCACGCAATATTTATGGGTATGAAGTTTTAATCAGATGGAGAGAGAGATAGGGGCTTATAGTGTTGCCTCCCAATGTTTTACCTCAAGGGTAATGTCAACAATAATAGTTCATGAAAACTCACATCCAATTAGCTATATATATCAGGATCTTTCCAACACATTGTGCTTGCCAAAGGATAAAATGTAAAAAGGAAAGGTGAAAATCACCATGGCTCTCATATAAGGTAGAAGATAAAAGTAAAAGATAGGCCCTTCGCAGAGGGAAGCAGAGGTTGTCATGCGCTTTTATGGTTGTGTTGGGATATAGCTATCAGTTATGACCCACCCAGGAGGGGCCGGGTCAGCCCCAATGGCGGGTCACAAAGGAAGCCCAGTAAACATTCAAGGCGATAGTTTATTAAATCTTATAGAAGGCCTAAAGGCCTAGAGGCGGCTTAAGGCCCAATATTGTAAACCGCCGTATGTAAGGAAAGACTTGTAAGGAAAGGCATGTAAAAGAAGTCACCGAGCCGGACATGATTTATGAGACGGTCGGGACTCTGTAGGCCACCAGGCGTCAACCCGTGTATATAAGGGGACGACCCGGTGGCGGCTTAGGGCAAGAAACAAGAGATCGATAACCAAGACGGCGAAGTAGCCTCTTGGTGATCGAAACCCCAGCAATATCAACACAACTAGACGTAGGCTTTTACCTTCATCGTAAGGGGCCGAACTAGTATAAAATCTCTCGTGTCCTTTGTCCCGATTAACCCCTTTAAGCTTCCTAGTTGCGATGGCCCTACGACTAAGTCCTTCCGCTAGGACATCTCTCGTCACAATTCCACGACAGTTGGCGCCCACCGTGGCACTTGGGGGCTAATGTATGATATTCAGCAAGTATCTCAAGGTTAAGCCGAACTACAATATTTGTTGCGTTCGGCACAAGACAGTTATGAAATTCAAAGTACCGGCTCATTTATGGTCAAGTGAACCGGCCCTTGGGGACTACCGGTGAAGTTTATTCTATTTTATTGGACTCCAGAAATATCTAAAGGTAAAGCTTTAGCCTATATCATAAGTCTACAGATCATTCAAGGTTTTATCATAATCTGAAGACTTGGGGGCTGGCAGAATATAAGTAAGCCGGAAGAGCATACCTCATACTTCAGCTGCAACTGCTTGACCATTTCGATTTCTGAGTCACGGCTGGAGTGCACATGGCTCAGATAGCCGGACAATATGTCGTTGGCATTCAGATGGCTATAATGAGAAATGTCAAAACGCACTTTTTGTCTCTCCAAAGCCTCTTGTTTAGCCGTGTGACGAGCCAACACGGTGGGATTCCCCGGCTCAACAAAGTGGTACCAGTGATCAGAACGTCCTGGGCAGACAGCGATGGTGGGTTGGCTGAGCCGGATGGACCAGTAGCAGAAGGATTAACAATGGTATCGTCAACTGACGGCTCAGGAGGATCTACTTCAGCATTGACAGTTGGGTCTTCTGGTGCTTCAGCTAATGGAGGAGAAGGTGGCATAGCCGATTCGGGTGCAAGGACTGGCGGGTCTTCTGCCGGCCTAGTCACCTTGGCCTTCTTGGACTTGGCTTGGCCACTAAGAAAGATATTATGAAACAGTTAGTATAAAAAAGCAGTTTGAAAAACACGGAGGAAAGATGATTTCTTCCTTGCCCAGGGGTAGTCTTAAAGGCCGGGAATTGAGTTTGAGATGAGTCGCCAGAAGAGCGAGACACCTCCTGCAAAGATAAAGTACAGTTAGTAATGCAAGGGAGAAGATCCATTAATGGAAAGTAAAAGGCGAAGGAATATACCTCATTCTGGCGCTTTTGAGGAGTTTGTTGAAGAACAGCAGGCGGTTCATCGTCGTTCCGGGCCTGACGGCGGTTCTCATGTTGCTGCTTTTTCAAAAGAAAATGAGGGTCCAGATAAGCCAAAGGGTGTGAAAACCTTACTTTCCGGGTTACGACTCAAAGTTTCTGTCTTGGCAAATGGGCTGAGTCGGAGGAAATAGTTACCTCTTCTTCCACAGCCTAATTGGCCCCTGTGTCGTCCTGGCAATGATCAGTGTTAATAAGATTATTAAAAAGATGGCCAAGGGAGTCAAAGGCTACCTCCAACTCAGAAGTATCATCGTCAAGCTTCAGCAGGTCTTCAGCGGTGCTCTTCTTCTTTTTAGATCTCCGGGTCGTCTTCTTGGCGTTTATGGCGGCGGCTCTCGCTTTCCTGGCAGCTTCGTGGTCATATTTGGCTTTCCAGAAATCAGATTTGGCCTATAAACAAGTAAAACAAGATGAAAGGTCAGGCAAGTATTTAAAAACGGCTGAGAAAATACAAAAGAGAAAGAGATCAGAGGTTCTTTACCTCTGGCGCCGGGTTAAGTCTGCAGAAGGGGTTTAACCCGACTTTACTACAGTCTTCATATTTTTCGTTTACCAGAAGAGTTGACATTGCAACAATATCTTCTTCGGGTAACTGAACGGAGCTGTAACAAAGAGAATCATTCGGACTTCCACCATATTCGTACATCAGTTTGGATCGGCGGCTTAGAGGGATGACCCGCCATGAGATCCAGCAACGGGTCAAATCAACCCCAGTTAAGTCGTTCCCCAATAAAGCATTAATCCTTTTGATTGATGGAATCAGCTTCTTGCGTTCGGCAGTAGTAAGCTTGTCAGGGAGCGCAAATTTGGAGTCAAGACGCACGGCGTGATAACCCGGCAGTGGCTTCTCATTTGCTGGTGAAGTGTCTTGACAATAGAACCAAGTCTGATTCCAGTCTTTGGGATGACTCGGCAAGACTATGAGGGGGAAGACGGCGCCCTGTCGGCGTTGAATCGAGATGCCTCCAAGTTCCAAGCTAAGGCCATTGGTGCACTCGTTCTGCCGGTTCAGATAAAAATACTCTCTAAAGAGTTCCACGGTCGGCTCTTCCTGAAGGTACACCTCACAGAGCACTTGGAAGCTGCAGATATTGGATATGGAATTAGGCCCGATATCTTGAGGGTGGAGTTTGAAAAAATGGAGGATGTCTCTGAAGAACTTTGAGCCGGGCGGTGAAAAGCCACGGTTCATGTGGTCAGAAAAGACAATGACTTCACCATCTCTTGGATTGGGTCGTTCCTCATCCGGGTCAGGTGCACGATAAGACATGACATTTTTCCCTGGAAAAAATCCTATGGAGAAGAACTCCTTTAAATTGTCCTCAGTCATGGTTGTGGGAACCCAATTGCAGACAGTCGGCGCTTTGGACGGCATGATGTTCAAAAACGAACTGAAAGGAAAGCAACATGCCGGTTCAATTCAATGATAATGTTGAAATTAAGTGATAGTGGTACAGGGGAGTAATGGCGGCTTAAGTAAGGGCTAATGTCATATAAGGAAAAGTAAGCCAGCGCCACAAGCCGCCATGACTACAGACATTTGAGAAATACCAGCAACAGAATTGGTTAAGTGTTGAGACAAGCAGGTTTCTTAACTTCTGGATATTATTATGGATCAAATGGCAGTTCAAAATGAAAAAATTTCTAGACCTAAAAATATAGCACAGATGAGTTCATCAGTCCTGATGCGGCCTTTGTACCAGAAAAAGGGATCTACTAGCGTCAAGAGTAGGCACCAAACAGCTACCGCACAAGCATATATCTCTTTTTTGGATCAAGAAGAGGAGGTAGTGGAAGAACTACGAAGAAACTGCGATGAACTGCGAAAAACATGCGGAAAACCTAGAAGTCCTAAATGCGGATCTGAAGAACAGGAGGATGAAGACTTACAGCCACGGATCCTCCACGGAAGATCACTGTCGTTCTCTAAACTGATTCTGGTTGATGCAGCGGCCAAGGTCGACAACGACGAGGTGCTCTACGACGACGGCGGGGCTCGAGTAGCAGTGGGGTTGCGAGAGGAAGAAGACGAAGAAGAGAGGAAATGAGAAAGACCGGGGCGTGCTTATTTATAAGGGGATAAGCGAACAGGAGGGCGCGAAAATCGAGGAAGACCCGAATAATGGTTATCTAACTAAATGGACGCCTCGATCCTCGGAAGGCATTAAAGATGAAGATCCGTTGAGAGATGACATCATAAAAGTTTTTTGTGTTTTCCAGCGATGACGTCATGGCGGGTTACAGAAACTTCTGCGAGGAAAGGAAGATGGATTTTTGTTTAAGTGTTGGAGATTGACAAAGAACCAAGTTCAAAGTCAACCTGGGGCCTAATGTTGGGGATATGGCTATCAGTTATGACCCGCCCAGGAGGGGCCGGGTCAGCCCCAATGGCAGGTCACAAAGGAAGCCCAGTAAACATTCAAGGCGATAGTTTATTAAATCTTATAGAAGGCCTAAAGGCCTAGAGGCGGCTTAAGGCCCGATATTGTAAACCGCCGTATGTAAGGAAAGACTTGTAAGGAAAGGCATGTAAAAGAAGTCACCGAGCCGGACACGATTTATGAGCCGGCTGGGACTCTGTAGGCCACCAGGCGTCAACCCGTGTATATAAGGGGATGACCCGGTGGCAGCTAGGGCAAGAAACAAGAGATCGATAACCAAGCCAGCGAACTAGCCTCTTGGTGATCGAAACCCCAGCAATATCAACACAACTAGACGTAGGCTTTTACCTTCATTGAAGGGGCCGAACTAGTATAAAATCTCTCGTGTCCTTTGTCCTGATTAACCCCTTTAAGCTTCCTAGTTGCGATGGCCCTATGACTAAGTCCTTTCGCTAGGACATCTGTTGTGACAATTCCATGACAAGTTGGATGCACGAAATCTTAATGCAAAAGAACATCACTTTATATTGCCACTTGTGATATGGACCTTTATTATGCAGTCTATCGCTTTTATTTCTTCCATATCACAAGATCGTATATAGCTTATTTTCTCCACACTAATAAGTCATGCATATTTAGAGGGCAATTTTTATTGCATGCACCGATGACAACTTACTTGATGGATCTTACTCAATCCATAGGTAGATATGGTGGACTCTCATGGCAAAACTGGGTTTAGGGATATTTGGAAGCACAAGTAGTATCTCTACTTGGTGCAAAGAAATTGGCTAGCATGAGAGGGAAAGGCAAGCTCAACGTGTTGGATGATCCATGACAATATAATTTATCTCAGATGTAAGAAAACAAAACCCATTACGTTGTCTTCCTTGTCCAACGTCAACTCTTTAGCATGTCATATTTAAATGAGTGGTCACAATTATAAAAGATGTCCAAGATAGTATATTTATATGTGAAAACCTCTTTTTCTTTATTACTTCTTATAAATTGTGACTATGACCAAAACTATGTTTGTCAACTCTCAACAACTTTTATTCATCATACTCTTTATATGTGAGCTCATTACTCTCCATAAGATCCATATGATCTCTTTATTTCTTTTTATTTCTTCTCTTTTATTTTATTCCCTCAAGATCATAGCAAAATAATCAAGCCCTTGACTCAACACTAATATTTATTATATATAGCTCACGGACTCGATTACATAAGAAGATCATAAAGCAAAACTCACAACTAGATCATACTAAAACTTTATTCTACTAGATCAAGATATTATCAAAAGGATCAAACTAAGAAAAACAGTAAAGATAAAAGTGATGGTGATACGATACCGGGGCACTCCCCCAAGCTTGGCGGTTGCCAAGGGGAGTGCCCATACCCATGTGTTTATGTCTCCTTCTTCAGGGGTGGTGATGTGATATTCTTGGCGATGATGCCCCTCAAGATACGATTCTCTACTTCGAGCTTATTAAATTGCTGCTTGAGGTCTATTATTTCCTTACAGAGCTTGCCCGTAACGGCTAAAGCTCCCTTCACCCAAGGATGTTGCATAGCTGCGGGAGAACAAGTAACACTCTTTTTCATATTTTCATAAGAAAGAAATCTAACATTGGAAGGGATAACCGAGTTTGGAATAGCCGAGCTCTGTATTTCCCCCATAGTGAATCCTGCTCGGAAACAGGAAGTAATTTCTTCATCCTCCTCCATGGCATCTATCCTTTTCAAATCGGCCTCCATCTCTTCCTCGGTTGATGGCCCAAAGTGGTCAGCATTGCTGTTTGCTCTTGGCCCCGGTGTCGGATGAGACACCCGACTCTCCCCGACTGACTCTTGAGAAGACATCTTGCTCTAAATCTGCAGCAGAAACAACTCGAAACAAAAACAGGGGATATTTGCGTGATACGGTGGTCAAAACCTTCGGGAGGTTGTATAATGAATTTTTACTGACTAAAAGAAGTATCATGCAAGAAAACGGAGTCCGGAGAGTACACGAGGTACCCACGAGGCAGGGGGCGCGCCCAGGGGGTAGGGCGCGCCCTCCACCCTCGTGGAAGCCTCGTGTCTTTTCCGGTCTGCTTCTTATTTTTCTATTTTCTTAAATATTCCAAAACGGAGAAAAAATGCCATCAGAACTGTTTTGGAGTCGGTTTACTTACCGTACCACGTACCTATTCCTTTTCGGAGTCTGAAACGTTCTGGAAAGTGTCCCTTATGTATTCCTCTGGGGTTACAGTTTCAACAATACTAGTTTCAACATTTATGGGATTACCTGAGATATAATGTGTGATTCTTTGACCGTTGACCACCTTCGGATTTGTGCCTTCGAAGTTGTTGATTTTTATGGCACCGGAACGATAGACCTCCTCGATAACGTAAGGACCTTCCCATTTAGAGAGAAGTTTACCTGCAAAAAATCTTAAACGAGAGTTGTATAACAATACATAATCACATACATTGAACTCACGTTTTTGTATCCTTTTATCATGCCATCTTTTAACTTTTTCTTTAAACAGCTTGGCATTTTCATAAGCCTGGGTTCTCCATTCATCAAGTGAGCTAATGTCAAAAAGCCTCTTCTCACCGGCAAGTTTGAAGTCATAGTTGAGCTGTTTAATAGCCCAATATGCCTTATGTTCTAATTCGAGAGGTAAGTGACATGCTTTACCATAAACCATTTTAAACGGAGACATACCCATAGGATTTTTGTATGCAGTTCTATAAGCCCATAATGCATCATCAAGTTTCTTGGACCAATTCTTTCTATATCTAATAACAGTCTTTTGCGAAATTAATTTAAGCTCTCTATTGCTAAGTTCTACTTGACCACTAGATTGTGGATGATAAGGAGATGCAATTCTATGATTAACATCATACTTAGCAAGCATTTTACGAAAGGCACCATGAATAAAGTGTGAACCACCATCAGTCATTAAGTATCTAGGGACTCCAAACCTCGGAAAAATAACTTCTTTAAGCATCTTAATATAGGTGTTATGATCAGCACTACTAGTTGGAATAGCTTCTACCCACTTAGTAACGTAATCAACAGCAACTAAAATATGTGTATACCCATTAGAGGAAGGAAAAGGTCCCATATAATCAAAACCCCAAACAACAAATGGTTCAATAACAAGTGAATAATTCATTGGCATTTCTTAACGTCTACTAATATTACCAATTCTTTGACATTCATCACAAGATAAGACAAACTTATGGGCATCCTTGAAGAGAGTAAGCCAATAAAAACTGGATTGTAATACCTTATGTGCAGTTCTGTCTCCAGCATGGTGTCCTCCATAAGCCTCGGAGTGACACTTGCGTAGGATCTGTTTTTGTTCATGCTCAGGTACACAACGTCTAATAACACCATCTACTCCTTCTTTATAAAGGTGTGGGTCATCCCAGAAGTAATGTTTTAAACCATAGAAAAACTTTTTCTCTTGCTGGTATGTGAAACTAGGTGGTATAAATTTAGCAACAATGTAATTGCCATAATCAGCATACCATGGAGCAGTGCGAGAAGCATTTATGACAGCTAATTGTTCATCGGGAAAGCTATCATCAATAGGTAGTGGGTCATCAAGAACATTCTCTAACCTAGACAAGTTGTGTGCAACGGGATTCTCAGCTCCCTTTCTATCAATAATATGCAAATCAAATTCCTATAGCAGGAGAACCCATCTAATAAGTCTAGGTTTAGCATCTTTCTTTTCCATAAGATATTTAATAGCAGCATGATCAGTGTGAATAGTTACTTTAGAATCAACAATATAAGGTCTGAACTTATCACAAGCAAATACAACTGCTAAGAATTCCTTTTTAGTGGTAGCATAATTTCTCTGGGCATTGTCTAGGATTTTACTAGCATATTGGATAACATTTAATTTTCTATCAACTCTTTGTCCTAGAACAGCACCTACAGCATAATCACTAGCATCACACATGATTTCAAAGGGTAAATTCCAATCAGGTGGCTGAACAATAGGTGCAGAATCAAGATTTTCTTAAGTATTTTAAATGCTTCTACACAATCATCATCAAAGACAAAAGGAATATCTTTTTGTAATAGGTTAGTCAGAGGTCAGGAAATTTTTTAGAAGTCTTTAATGAACCTCCTATAAAAACCGGCATAACCAAGGAAACTTCTTATACCTTTGATGTCCTTGGGACACGGCATCTTTTCAATAGCATCAACTTTAGCTTTGTCAACTTCAATACCTCTTTTGGAAATTTTATGCCCCAAGACAATACTTTCATTAACCATAAAGTGGCACTTCTCCCAATTCAAGACAAGGTTAGTTTCTTCACATCTCTACAAAACTCGATCAAGGTTGCTCAAGCAATCATCAAAAGAGGATCCATAAACAGAGAAATCATCCACGAAAACTTCACAAATATTTTCACAAAAGTCAGAGAATATAGCCATCATGCATCTTTGAGAGGTAGCAGGTGCATTACATAAACCAAAAGGCATACGTCTATAAGCAAAGGTACCGAAAGGGCAAGTAAAAGTAGTCTTTTCTTGATCGTCAGCTGACACGGGTATTTGAGAGAAACCAGATTAACCATCTAGAAAGAAAAAATGTGTATGTTTGGATAATCTTTCTAGCATTTGATCAATGAAAGGCAAAGGGTAATGATCTTTTTTAGTAGCTTTATTTAATTTGCGGAAATCAATCACCATCCTATAACCTGTAATAATTCTTTGCGGAATCGATTCATCTTTATCATTAGGAACGACAGTAATACCTCCCTTCTTAGGGACACAATGGACATGGCTTACCACTGACTATCAGCAATGGGATAAATTATACCTGCTTCAAGGAGCTTTAATATTTCCTTTCTTACCACTTCTTTCATCTTAGGATTTAGCCATCGTTGGTGATCAATAACTGGTTTGGCATCTTTCTACAAATTTATTTTGTGTTGACATAGAGTGGGACTAATGCCCTTAAGATCATCAAGAGTATATCCAATAGCAGCATGGTGCTTCTTTAGAGTTTTCAATAATCTCTCTTCTTCATGCTCTGAAAGGTTAGCACTAATAATAACAGGATATATCTTCTTTTCATTGAGATAAGCATATTGAGGAGTATCAGGCAATGGTTTAAGCTCAAACACGGGATCACCCTTGGTAGGAGGTGGATCCCCTAGGATTTCAACAGGCAAGTTGTGTTTCAGAATAGGTCCCTGTTTAAAGAATACTTCATCTATTTCCTTTCTTTCATTCATAAACATATCGTTTTCATGGTCTAGCAAATATTGTTCTAAAGGATCAGTAGGAGGCACGACAATAGAAGCAAGACCAATAATTTCATCTTTACTAGGCAATTCTTTATCATGGGGTTGTCTATGAAATTTAGCAAAATTAAACTCATGAGACATATCCCCTAAACCAACAGAAACAATATCCTTATTGCAGTCTATCTTAGCATTAACAGTATTCAAGAAGGGTCTACCAAATATAATGGGACAAAAGTCATCTTGTGGGGAACCAAGAACAAGAAAATCAGCAGGGTATTTAACTTTCCCACACAAGACTTCAACATCTCTAACAATCCCAACTGGTGAAATAGTATCTCTATTGGCAAGCTTAATTGTAACATCAATCTCTTCTATCTCAGCAGGTGCAATATCATGCATAATTTCTTGGTATAAGGAAGGAGGTATTGCACTTGCACTAGCACCCATATCACATAAGACATGATAGCAATGATCTCCTATTTTAACAGAAATAACAGGCATGCCTAGAATAGGTCTATGTTTATTTTTAGCATCAGGTCAAGCAATTCTAGCAGCTTCATTGCGGAAGTAAATAACATGCCCATCAATATTATCGGCCAAGAGATCTTTAACCATAGCAACACTAGGTTCAACTTTAATTTGCTCAGGGGGTTTAGGTGTCTTAATATTACTCTTGTTAACCACCGTTGAAGCTTTAGCATGACCCTTTATTCTAACAGGGAACGGTGGTTTCTCAATATAAGCAGTAGGAACAACATGATCATTATAAGTGATAGTCTTTTCTTCAACTTTAATAGGTGCAACTAATTTTACTTAAATGGGAGGATTATATTTAAACCACTTCTCCTTAGGGAGATCAACATGAGTAGCAAAGGATTCACAGAAAGAAGCTACTATCTCAGAGTCAAGTCCATATTTAGTGCTAAATTCACGGAAAGCATCGGTATCCATAAAAGATTTAACACAATCAAACTTAGGTGTTATACCTGACTCCTTACTTTCGTCAAGGTCCCAATCTTCAGAGTTGCGTTTAATTCTTTCCAATAAATCCCATTTGAATTCAATAGTCTTCATCATAAAAGATCCAGAACAAGAAGTATCGAGCATGGAGCGATTACTGAGAGAAAGCCGAGAATAAAATTTTTGAATAATCATTTCTCTTGAGAACTCATGATTGGGGCATGAATATAACATTGACTTACGCCTCCCCCAAGCTTGAGTGATGCTTTCTCCTTTGCGAGGCCAAAAATTATACATATAATTACGATCACGATGAACAAGGTGCATAGGATAAAACTTCTGACGAAATTGCAATTTCAATCGCTTATAGTCCCATGATCCCATATCATCACATAGCCTATACCATGTCAATGCCTCTCCCTTCAAAAGATAAAGGGAATACCTTCTTAATAACATCTCCGGGCACACCTGCAAGCTCAAATAATCCACAAACTTCATCCACATATATTACGTGCTCATCAGGATGTAATGTTCCATCTCCTGCAAAAGGTTTAGCTAGCGGTTTTTCTATCATACCCGAAGGAATTTCAAAGCAGACATTTTGATTTCATCTTCATTTTCAGTAGGTGCAGTAGGTTGAGGAGCAACTCTTTGCTCTACTGGTCGGGGTGAAGATACCCCTAACAAGCCCCTCATAGGATTACTTTCCATAGTAACAAGTGAAAGTAAATTTCAGCATAATATATAAATTTTTCCTTACCAAATTCCACCTACCAAAGGCGCACTTCACTCCCCGGCAACGGCGCCAGAAAAGAGTCTTGATGACCCACAAGTATAGGGGATCTATCGTAGTCCTTTCGATAAGTAAGAGTGTCGAACCCAACGAGGAGCAGAAGGAAATGATAAGCGGTTTTCAGCAAGGTATTCTCTCCAAGCACTGAAATAATAGGTAATAGTAGTTTCGTGATAGGATAATTTGTAATGAGTAACAAGTAACAAAAGTAAATAAAGTGCAGCAAGGTGGCCCAATCCTTTTTGTAGCAAAGGACAAGCCTGGACAAACTCTTATATAGAGAAAAGCGCTCCCGATGACACATGGGAATACCGTCAAGCTAGTTTTCATCACGTTCATATGGAAGGTAAACCTAGCCATAGCATGAAACATATGGATCCAAATCAGCCCCTTACGAAGCAACGCATAAACTAGGGTTTAAGCTTCTGTCACTCTAGCAGCCCATCATCTACTTATTACTTGCCAATGCCTTCCTCTAGGCCCAAATAATGGTGAAGTGTCATGTAGTCGACATTCACATAACACCACTAGAGGAGAGACAACATACATCTCATCAAAATATCGAACGAATACCAAATTCACATGACTACTAATAGCAAGACTTCTCACATGTCCTTAGGAACAAACGTAACTACTCACAAAGCATATTCATGTTCATAATCAGAGGGGTATTAATATGCATAAAGGATCTGAACATATGATCTTCCACCAAATAAACCAACTAGCATCAACTACAAGGAGTAATCAACACTACTAGCAACCTACAGGTACCAATCCCGGACTTGGATACAAGAATTGGATACAAGAGATGAACTAGGGTTTTGAGAGGAGATGGTGCTGGTGAAGATGTTGATGGAGATTGCCCTCTCCTGGTGAGAGGAGCGTTGGTGATGACGATGGTGATGATTTCCCCCTCACGGAGGGAAGTTTCCTCGGCAGAACAGCTCCGCAAGAGCCCTAGATTGGTTCCGCCAAGGTTCCGCCTCGTGGCGGCGGAGTCTCGTCCGGAAAGATGGCTTATGATTATTTTTCTCATCGAAAGACTCCATATAGCAGAAGATGGCCATCGAAGGGTCACCAGGGGGGCCACGAGGTAGGGGCGCGCCCAGGGGGTAGGGCGCGCCCCCACCCTCGTGGGCAGGGTGTGGTCCCCCTGGTGAACTTCTTGTGCTCAGCATTTATTATATATTCTGAAAATGACTTCCGTGAAGTTTCAGGACTTTTGGAGCTGTGCAGAATAGGTCTCTAATATTTTCCCCTTTTCCAGCCCAGAATCCCAGTTGTCGGCATTCTCCCTCTTTATGTAAACCTTGTAAAATAAGAGATAATATGCATAAGTATTGTGACATAATGTGTAATAACTACCCATAATGCAGTAAACATCGATATAAAACTATGATGCAAAATGGACGTAAATCCCCTAGGATTTCAACAGGCAAGTTGTGTTTCAGAATAGGTCCCCGTTTAAAGAGTACTTCATCTATTTCCCTTGTTTCATTCATAAACATATCGTTTTCATGGTCTAGCAAATATTGTTCTAAAGGATCAGTAGGAGGCACGGCAATAGAAGCAAGACCAATAATTTCATCTTTACTAGGCAATTCTTTATCATGGGGTTGTCTATGAAATTTAGCAAAACTAAACTCATGAGACATATCCCCTAAACCAACAGAAACAATATCCTTATTGCAGTCTATCTTAGCATTAACAGTATTCAAGAAGGGTCTACCAAATATAATGGGACAAAAGTCATCTTGTGGGGAACCGAGAACAAGAAAATCGGCAAGGTATTTAAATTTCCCACACAAGACTTCAACATATCTTACAATCCCAACTGGTGAAATAGTATCTCTATTGGCAAGCTTAATTGTAACATCAATCTCTTCTATCTCAGCAGGTGCAATATCATGCATAATTTCTTGGTATAAGGAATGAGATATTGCACTTGCACTAGCACCCATATCACATAAGCCATGATAGCAATGATCTCCTATTTTAACGGAAATAACACGCATGCCTACAACAGGTCTATGTTTATTTTTAGCATCAGGTCTAGCAATTCTAACAGCTTCATTGCAGAAGTAAATAACATGCCCATCAATATTATCGGCCAAGAGATCTTTAACCATAGCAATTTTAGGTTCAACTTTAATTTGCTCAGGGGGTTTAGGTGTCTTTGTATTACTTTTGTTAACCACGGTTGAAGCTTTAGATGATCCTTTATTCTAACAGGGAAAGGTGGTTCTCAATATAAGCAGTAGGAACAACAGGATCATTATAAGTGATAGTATTTTCTTCAACTTTAATAGGTGCAACTACTTTTACTTCAATGGGAGGATTATATTTAAACCACTTCTCCTTTGGGAGATCAACATGAGTAGCAAAGGATTCACAGAAAGAAGCTACTATCTCAGAGTCAAGTCCATATTTAGTGCTAAATTCACGGAAAGCATCGGTATCCATAAAAGATTTAACACAATCAAACTTACGTGTTATACCTCACTCCTTACCTTCGTCGAGGTCCCAATCTTCAGAGTTGCATTTAATTCTTTCTGAAATCCCATTTGAATTCAATAGTCTTCATCATAAAAGATCCAGTACAAGAAGTATCGAGCATGGAGCGATTACTGAGAGAAAGCCGAGCATAATTTTTTTGAATAATCATTTCTTTTGAGAGCTCATGATTGGGGCATGAATATAACATTGACTTAAGCCTCCCCCAAGCTTGAGCGATGCTTTCTCCTTCACGAGGCCAAAAATTATATATATATATATAGGACAACACTATTCTAATCCCAGGATTAGAATAGTTATTTGGATCACAACGCCCTATATAGAGCCTGATTTGGGGTTCCCGAACTAAAAAAAAGCCAGCCCGTCCCACAACTCCCCCGACGGCCCGACCCACCTGCCCATCTCCTCCCCACGATCCACCACACGACCATCCCTCGATCCCGCCGCGGCTCCTCCCGGTGCGCCGCCCACGCTCCCGCCTCCTTCCGACGTGTCGCCGCCACGCCGCCGCCCCCACGCCGCCGCCCCCTCCCCGCGGGAACCTTCCCCACCCGCGGGCACCTTCTTCCGCCACCCGCGTGGACCGCCCCCGCCCCTGAAACCGGCCGCCGCGCCGCCTCTGCCCCTGGAACAGGCCGCCGCGCCGCCTCCGCCCATAGATCCAGCCAGCGGGCCGCCTCCGCCCCCGTATCCGGCCGCCACGACGCCTCCTTCCCCGGATCCACCAGCTTCCCTCCTCCTAGTGGCCGGCGCGCCTCCTTCCCACAACCAGCGCCCCTCCGCCACGCCGGCGAGCCTTCTCCCTCACTGCTAGCCCCCGGATCGACCCGCTTCGGTGACGGCCGCGATGCCAGGGCGGATCCCGCGGTCTCCGGCGCATCTTCTGGCGTCCACCTATTGGCGCAGGGAGTTGTTCTCCTGGCCTCGAGGTCCCTCTGCGTGGCCGTGGTGATCCCGCCTCGTGCTACCTGGCGCCGCCCCCCTCCATCACGCCGCTGCCTCGACACGTAGCTCATGTTACTCCACATCCTACGGGAGTAGGGGAGGCAGAGCAGCGACCAGACGTCGAGTTTCTTCTTCCTCCTCACGCGTCTCCGGCCAACCGCTTCCCCACCTTCATCTTCGACCAAAAATGACCTTCTCTCTACCCACGTATTGTACTTCTTCCTTCTGTTGTCCCATCCCCCCCTCCCGGATGAAAAAACTGTATTGCACGGTGGAGTAGAACCGTCGGCCGTGTCGTTTGGTTGCTGTTGGTGCGCTGCACCTGCAGTTCAGCTTGAGTGCGAGATATAAATTTCTGTGAGAGATTAGACATTGTTGTTGTCTTCGTTTTTTCATTTGAACTTGATGTTGTTCATCGTTAAAGAAATGATAAGAGATGCTTTCCCAGTCACATGGAACATATCCCGTTACTTGAAGATGCTTTTGATGTTTCTGTATCTGGCTTATGAAAAGCTTGACTTGATGCCCGTCGAGAAAATTTCGTGAAGTCCAAATTGTAAAAAAATTGAAGTTCAAATTGTAAAAACATGTATTTCCCTGTTTCTAAAAATGAAATAGAGAAGTTCAAATAAAAAATAAAAAAGAACAGTTTTAGGTTTATAAAAAAAGATTTTCCCATTTCTAACAACAAAACCAACTTGTTAAACTAAAAAAGATCAAAATTTCATTTTTTTTAAATATGAATTTTCATCGTTTCTAAAAAAGTAAGAAGGTAAAATTAAATAAAAGAAAAAGAGTTCAATGTCTCTACAAAAAAGGAACTCGCCTTTTTTAAAAATAAACATAGAAGTTTAAGTAAAACATAGAAGCTAAAATTAAAAATAACGGACTGTTTCGATGTTATTACGAGCCTAGGATTTTTCCCATTACAAAAAAATAAAACCAAGAAGCTCAAGTTTAACGAACGAACTAGTTCAATGTTTATAAAAAAACTCAGATTTCACACGTTATTAAAGAAACAAAATTAAGAAGTTCGGTTTAAGATAACGGAGTAGCTCAATATGTACAAAACTCAAATTCTTCATGTTCTAAAATAAGTGTATTTAATTTAATTTAATTCAAAAAAGTGTTGTTTAGAAACTAAGATTTTACCGTTATTAAAATACTCAAATGTCCCTTAGTATTGAAGAATCAACCATTAAGTTCAAATTAAAAAAAAGATTAAGAAAATAAAACCAAGAAGTCCATATTAAAAAGATGGAGAAGTTCGATGATTATAGAAAACTCAGATTTTCCTCATTATTAAAGAATGGAAACAAGAAGTTTAAAAATAAAATAACAAGAAGTTCAACTTTCAAAAATAGAGCGCTTCAAAATTTTATAAAAAAGATTAAGAAATAAAACCAGGAAGTCCAAATTAAAATGATGAAGAAGTTCGATGATTATGGAAAACTCAGATTTTCCTCGTTATTAAAGAATGGAAACAAAGAAGTTCAAAAATAAAATAACAAGAAGTTCAACTTTTAAAAATAGGGCACTTCAAAATTTCATTAAAGAGATTAAGAAATAAAACCAGGAAGTCCAAATTAAATAGATGGAGAAGTTCGATGATTATAGAAAACTCAGATTTTCCTCGTTATTAAAGAATGGAAACAAGAAGTTCAACTTTTAAAAATAGGGCACTTCAAAATTTCATTAAAAAGA
Organism: Triticum urartu; assembly: GCF_003073215.2. Taxonomy (NCBI): domain Eukaryota; kingdom Viridiplantae; phylum Streptophyta; class Magnoliopsida; order Poales; family Poaceae; genus Triticum; species Triticum urartu. The sequence goes on along the minus strand of NC_053023.1, from coordinate 87,341,978 downwards.
TTAAGAAATAAAACCAGGAAGTCCAAATTAAAAAGATGGAGAAGTTCGATGATTATAGAAAACTCAGATTTTCCTCGTTATTAAAGAATGGAAACAAGAAGTTCAAAAATAAAATAACTTCTAAAAAAGTTGTTGCTAGAAGTTCAAGTGCTCTGTCCGGGGAAATTCAAAAATTCTTGTGAGAGAGGTTGAACAAAAATATATGAGAGAAGTTCAAAAATTCTTGTGACAGAAGTTGTTGCTAGAGAGGTTGATCCAACATGAAACAATGGAAGCAAGAAGTTCAAAAATAAAATAACAAGAAGTTCAACTTTTAAAAATGGAGCGCTTCAAAATTCAGAAAAAAAGATTAAGGAATTCAAATTAATATTTATAAAAAACTTAGATATTTTCACGTAACCGAGAGAAGTTCAGGTTGATAAACTACCAGAAGTTCACGTTCTACACGGTGTGCATTTTGTATTAAAAAGGAATAAAAATGCAAAGGCTAAATTTGTTGTCGTTATAAGTTCAAGTACTCCGTCGGAGAAAGTTAAAAAAAATATTGTGAGAGAGGTTTGTACAACAAGAATATCATTTGTGTAACACTGATGAATGGATGAGAAAATTACAAACGAAAATACGTCACAGAAGTTCAACGTAAAAATAGTATGAAGTTCATCAACTACACTGAATGAATTTTAGATGAAAAACTTTTAAAATTGTCGCGAGTATGAAAAGATGATCAACACGGGAAACTTGCGTGCTTACAGCAGCTTTCCATCGGTATATCACCTGCTCAATTTCGGTGAATGGATGGAGAGTTACGAGCAAGTGGATGGAGACCTACGAGCAAAAAAATCACGTGAAAAACAGAGTGAAGTTCAGGTACACGCGCCGAGAAGTTCAGGTTCTTCATGCGGTGCATTTTCGAAGAATCTGTTTCACGATAAAGGCAGAATGCATGATCCCGCCGTTTTCGAAATTACTTGAAAACGGCTAGGAATCAGAGAAAACCATCAACATGAAAAAGTTTCGCATTTTCCGTAGCTTTTCAGCGGTATATTATTTGCCCCATTCCGATAAAGTTTGTAGAAATTACGGCAAAATTACGGCTTTAACCATTTTCAAATCTAACATAAAACCGTAATGAATTAGCAGAAACAATATATACAAAAAAGTTTCGCATTTCTTCAAGCTTTCCAACGCCATATCATTTTCTGCATTTGGACGTACGGTTAAAAAATTAGCTCGAAAATACAAACTCGGTGGAACTTGTACAGTTTTCTAAATTACTTTTAAACCATTCAAAATTAGAAAAAACTTTTAACATAAAAAAGTAGCGCATTTTCATAAGCTTTCCAATGCCATATTATTTGCCTCAATTGGATTAGCCGTTTAGAAATGGCGTCGAAAATACGAACTCGGGTGTTCGGTTTGTGAAATTTTACGATTTTCCGAATTACTCTTTAATCGTAGGGAATTAGAGAAAACTTTCAACATGTGGAAGGAGCGGTTTTGCAGCAGCTTTCCAACGCCATATTATTTGCCTTATTCCGATAAATGGTTTGAAAATGCGATCGAAAATACGATTCGCGTTTTTTATATGAAGACATAATGGTTTTCAAAACTGCTCTTAAACCGCTTACATTTCACCAAAAATTTAACTTGGGTCATGATACTGATGTCCATAGGTTTCCAACGGTATATCGCAAGCCCCATTTGGGCAATGTTGGCGGAAGTTCAACCTAGTTCACAGGGAAGGTCAGGCGCGTTACTCGGGAAGTTCATGTTGTGATCAGAATATTATTCTGATCCCGTGATCAGAATAGTGTTTATGTATATATATATATATATAATTACGATCACGATGAACAAGATGCATAGGATAAAACTTCTGATGAAATTCCACTTTCAATCGTTTGTAGTTCCATGATCCCATATCATCACATAGCCTATACCATGTCAATGCCTCTCCCTTCAAACATAAAGGGAAGACTTTCTTCTTGATAACATCATCAGGCATACCTGTACGCTTAAATAATCCACAAACTTCATCCACATATATTAAGTGTAAATCGAGATGCAATGTTCCATCTCTTGCAAAAGGAATAGCTAGCAGTTTCTCTATCATACCCGAAGGAATTTCAAACTAAACATTTTCAATAGGTTCAGTAGGTTGAGGAGCAACTCTTTGCTCTACTGGTCGGGGTGAAGATACCCTGAACAAGCCCCTCAAAGGATTATGTTCCATAGTAACAAGTGACAGTAAATTTCAGCACACTATATAAATTTTTCCTTACCAATCCACCTACCAAAGGCGCTTCACTCCCGGCAACGGCGCCAGAAAAGAGTCTTGATGACCCACAAGTGTAGGGGATCTATCGTAGCCTTTTCGATAAGTAAGAGTGTCAAACCCAACGAGGAGCAGAAGGAAATGATAAGCGGTTTTCAGCAAGGTATTCTCTGCAAGCACTGAAATTATCGGTAAACAGATAGTTTTGTTGGGGAACGTAGTAATTAAAAAAATTCCTACGCACACGCAAGATCATGGTGATGCATAGCAACGAGAGGGGAGAGTGTGATCTACGTACCCTTTAGATCGACAACGGAAGCGTTTGGTTGATGTAGTCGTACGTCTCCACGGCCCGACCGATCAAGCACCGAAACTACGCACCTCCGAGTTCTAGCACACGTTCAGCTCGATGACGATCCCCGGAGCTCCGATCCAGCAAAGCTCGGGAGAGTTCCGTCAGCACGACGGCGTGGTGACGATCTTGATGTTCTACCGTCGCAGGGCTTCGCCTAAGCACCGCTACATATATATGAGGTAATGGTGGAGGGGGGCACCGCACACGGCTAAGGAACGATCACGAAGATCAACTTGTGTGTCTAGGGTGCCCCCTGCCCCCGTATATAAAGGAGCAAGGGGAGGAGGCCGGCCGGACCCTATAGGCGCGCCAGGAGGAGTCCTCCTCCTAGTAGGAGTAGGACTCCTACTAGGAGGGGAAGGAAGTGGGGAGGAGAGAGGAAAGGGGGGCCGCCGCCCCCTCTCCTAGTCCAATTCGGACCAGGGGGGAGGAGGCGCGCCCCACCTCTGGCTGCCCTCTCTCTCTCCACTAAGGCCCATATGGCCCATTACTTCTCCCGGGGGGGTTCCGGTAACCCTCCGGCTCTCCGGTTTTCTCCGAAATCACCCAGAACACTTCCGGTGTCCGAATATAGCCGTCCAATATATCAATCTTTATGTCTCGACCATTTCGAGACTCCTCGTCATGTCCGTGATCACATCCGGGACTCCGAACTAACTTCGGTACATCAAAACTCATAAACTCATAATATAACTCATCGAAACCTTAAGCGTGCGGACCCTACGGGTTCGAGAACAATGTAGACATGACCGAGACACGTCTCCGGTCAATAACCAATAGCGGAACCTGGATGCTCATATTGACTCCTACATATTCTACGAAGATCTTTATCGGTCAGACCGCATAACAACATACGTTGTTCCCTTTGTCATCGGTATGTTACTTGCCCGAGATTCGATCGTCGGTATCCCAATACCTAGTTCAATCTCGTTACCGGCAAGTCTCTTTACTCGTTCCGTAATACATCATCTCACAACTAACTCATTAGTTGCAATGCTTGCAAGGCTTATGTGATGTGCATTACCGAGAGGGCCCAGAGATACCTCTCCGACAATCGGAGTGACAAATCCTAATCTCGAAATACGCCAACCCAACATGTACCTTTGGAGACACCTGTAGAGCACCTTTATAATCACCCAGTTACGTTGTGATGTTTGGTAGCACACAAAGTGTTCCTCCGGCAAACGGGAGTTGCATAATCTCATAGTCATAGGAACATGTATAAGTCATGAAGAAAGCAATAGAAACATACTAAACGATCGGGTGCTAAGCTAATGGAATGGGTCATGTCAATCAGATCATTCACACTAATGATGTGATCCCGTTAATCAAATAACAACTCTGTCATGGTTAGGAAACATAACCATCTTTGATTAACGAGCTAGTCAAGTAGAGGCATACTAGTGACACTCTGTTTGTCTATGTATTCACACATGTATTATGTTTCCGGTTAATACAATTCTAGCATGAATAATAAACATTTATCATGATATAAGGAAATAAATAATAACTTTATTATTGCCTCTAGGGCATATTTCCTTCAGTCTCCCACTTAGCACTAGAGTCAATAATCTAGATTACACAGTAATGATTCTAACACCCATGGAGCCTTGGTGCTGATCATGTTTTGCTCGTGGAAGAGGCTTAGTCAATGGTCTGCAACATTCAGATCCGTATGTATCTTGCAAATCTCTATGTCTCCCACCTGGACTAGATCCCGGATGGAATTGAAGCGTCTCTTGATGTGCTTGGTTCTCTTGTGAAATCTGGATTCCTTCGCCAAGGCAATTGCACCAGTATTGTCACAAAAGATTTTCATTGGACCCGATGCACTAGGTATGACACCTAGATCGGATATGAACTCCTTCATCCAGACTCCTTCATTCGCTGCTTCCGAAGCAGCTATGTATTCCGCTTCACACGTAGATCCCACCACGACGCTCTGTTTAGAACTGCACCAACTAACAGCTCCACCGTTTAATGTAAACACGTATCCGGTTTGCGATTTAGAATCGTCCGGATCAGTGTCAAAGCTTGCATCAACATAACCGTTTATGATGAGCTCTTTGTCACCTCCATATATGAGAAACATATCCTTAGTCCTTTTCAGGTACTTCAGGATGTTCTTGACCGCTGTCCAGTGATCCACTCCTGGATTACTTTGGTACCTCCCTGCTAGACTTATAGCAAGGCACACATCAGGTCTGGTACACAGCATTGCATACATGATAGAGCCTATGGCTGAAGCATAGGGAACATCTTTCATTTTCTCTCTATCTTCTGCAGTGGTCGGGCATTGAGTCTGACTCAACTTCACACCTTGTAACACAGGCAAGAACCCTTTCTTTGCTTGATCCATTTTGAACTTCTTCAAAATCTTGTCAAGGTATGTGCTTTGTGAAAGTCCAATTAAACGTCTTGATCTATCTCTATAGATCTTTATGCCTAATATGTAAGCAGCTTCACCGAGGTCTTTCATTGAAAAACTCTTATTCAAGTATCCCTTTATGCTATCCAGAAATTCTATATCATTTCCAATCAGTAATATGTCATCCACATATATATCAGAAATGCTTACAGAGCTCCCACTCACTTTCTTGTAAATACAGGCTTCTCCAAAAGTCTGTATAAAACAAATGCTTTGATCACACTATCAAAGCGTTTATTCCAACTCCGAGAGGCTTGCACCAGTCCATAAATGGATCGCTGGAGCTTGCACACTTTGTTAGCTCCCTTTGGATCGACAAAACCTCTGGTGGCATATATACAACTCTTCCAGAAAATCCATTCAGGAATGCAGTTTTGACATCCATCTGGCCAAATTCATATCAATAAAATGCGGCAATTTGCCTAACATGGATTCGGACAGACTTAAGCATCGCTACGGGTGAGAAGGTCTCAATCGTAGTCAATTCCCTTGAAGTTGCCGAAAACCTTTTTGCGACAAGTCGAGCTTTGTAGACAGAACATTACCATCAGCATCAGTCTTCTTCTTGAAGATCCATTTATTCTCAATTGCTTGCCGATCATTGGGCAAGTCAACCAAAGTCCACACTTTGTTCTCATACATGGACCCCATCTTAGATTTCATGGCTTCAAGCCATTTTGCGGAATCTGGGCTCACCATCGCTTCTTCACAGTTCATAGGTTCATCATGATCTAGTAGCATGATTTCCAGAACAGGATTACCGTACCACTCTGGCGCGGATCTCACTCTGGCTGATCTACGAGGTTCCGTAGTATATTGTTATGAAGTTTCATGATCATTATCATTAGCTTCCTCACTAACTAGTGTAGGTGTCACAGAAATAGTTTTCTATGATGCACTACTTTCTAATAAGGGAGCAGGTACAGTTACCTCGTCAAGTTCTACTTTCCTCCCACTCACTTCTTTCGAGAGAAACTCCTTCTCTAGAAAGTTTCCGAACTTAGCAACAAAAGTCTTGCCTTCGGATTTGTGATAGAAGTGTATCCAATAGTCTCCTTTGGATATCCTATGAAGACACATTTCTCTGATTTGGGTTCGAGCTTATCAGGTTGAAGCTTTTTCACATAAGCATCGCAGCCCCAAACTTTTAGAAATGACAACTTTGGTTTCTTGCCAAACCATAGTTCATAAGTCGTTGTCTCAACGGATTTTGATGGTGCCCTATTTAACGTGAATGCGGCCGTCTCCAAAGCATAACCCCAAAACAATAGCGGTAAATCAGTAAGAGACATCATAGATCGCACCATATCTAGTAAAGTGCGATTACGACGTTCGGACACACCATTACGCTGTGGTGTTCTGGGTGGCGTGAGTTGCGAAACTATTCCGCATTGTTTCAAATGTACACCAAACTCGTAACTCAAATATTCTCCTCCATGATTAGATCGTAGAAACCTTATTTTCTTGTTACGATGATTTTCAACTTCACTCTGAAATTCTTTGAACTCTTCAAACGTTTCAGACTTATGTTTCATTAAGTAGATATACCCATATCTGCTTAAGTCATCTGTGAAGGTGAGAAAATAACGATATCCGCCACGAGCCTCAATATTCATCGGACCACATACATCTGCATGTATGATTTCCAACAAATCTGTTGCTCTCTCCATAGTACCGGAGAACAGCGTTTAGTCATCTTGCCCATGAGGCACGGTTCGCAAGTACCAAGTGATTCATAATCAAGTGGTTCCAAAAGTCCATCAGTATGGAGTTTCTTCATGCGCTTTACACCGATATGACTTAAACGGCAGTGCCACAAATAAGTTGCACTATCATTATCAACTCTGCATCTTTTGGCTTCAACATTATGAATATGTGTGTCACTACAATTGAGATTCAATAAGAATAGACCATTCTTCAAGGGTGCATGACCATAAAAGATATTACTCATATAAATAGAACAACCATTATTCTCTGATTTAAATGAATAACCGCCTCGCATCAAACAAGATCCATATATAATGTTCATGCTTAACGCTGCCACCAAATAACAATTATTTAGGTCTAATATTAATCCCGAAGGTAGATGTAGAGGTAGCGTGCCGACCGCGATCACATCGACTTTGGAACCGTTTCCCACGCGCATCGTCACCTCGTCCTTAGCCAATCTTCGCTTAATTCGTAGTCCCTGTTTTGAGTTGCAAATATTAGCAACAGAACCAGTATCAAATACCCAGGTGCTACTGCGAGCATTAGTAAGGTACACATCAATAACATGTATATCACATATACCTTTGTTCACCTTGCCATCCTTCTTATCCGCCAAATACTTGGGGCAGTTCCGCTTCCAGTGACCAGTCTGCTTGCAGTAGAAGCACTCAGTTTCAGGCTTAGGTCCAGGTTTGGGTTTCTTCTCTGAGTAGCAACTTGCTGCCGTTACCTTTTGAAGTTCCCCTTCTTCTTCCCTTTGCCCCTTTTTCTTGAAACTAGTGGTCTTGTTGACCATCAACACTTGATGCTCCTTCTTGATTTCTACCTCCGCAGCTTTCAGCATTGCGAAGAGCTCGAATAGTCTTTTTCATCCCTTGCATATTATAGTTCATCACGAAGCTCTTGTAGCTGTGGCAGTGATTGGAGAATTCTGTCAATGACGCAATCATCTGGAAGATTAACTCCCAATTGAATCAAGTGATTATTATACCCAGACATTTTGAGTATATGCTCACTGACAGAACTGTTCTCCTCCATCTTGCAGCTATAGAACTTATTGGAGACTTCATATCTCTCAATCCGGGCATTTGCTTGAAATATTAACTTCAACTCCTGGAACATCTCATATGCTCCATGACGTTCAAAACGTCGTTGAAGTCCCGATTCTAAGCCGTAAAGCATGGCACACTGAACTATCGAGTAGTCATCAGCTTTGCTCTGCCAGACGTTCATAACATCTGGTGTTGCTCCAGCAGCAGGCCTGGCACCCAGCGGTGCTTCCAGGACGATAATTCTTCTGTGCAGCAATGAGGATAAACCTCAGATCACGGATCCAATCCGCATCATTGCTACTAACATCTTTCAACACAATTTTCTCTAGGAACATATCAAAATAAACACAGGGAAGCAACAACGCGAGCTATTGATCTACAACATAATTTGCAAAATACTACCAGGACTAAGTTCATGATAAATTTAAGTTCAATTTAATCATATTACTTAAGAACTCCCACTTAGATAGACATCCCTCTAATCCTCTAAGTGATCACGTGATCCAAATCAACTAAACCATGTCCGATCATCACGTGAGATGGAGTAGTTTCATTGGTGAACATCACTATGTTGATCATATCTACTATATGATTCACGCTCGACCTTTCGGTCTCGGTGTTCCAAGGCCATATCTGTATATGCTTGGCTTGTCAAGTATAACCTGAGTATTCCGTGTGTGCAACTGTTTTGCACCCGTTGTATTTGAACGTAGAGCCTATCACACCCGATCATCACATGGTGTCTCAGCACGAAGAACTTTCGCAACGGTGCATACTCAGGGAGAACACTTCTTGATAATTTAGTGAGAGATCATCTTATAATGCTACCGTCAATCAAAGCAAGATAAGATGCATAAAAGATAAACATCACATGCAATCAATATAAGTGATATGATATGGCCATCATCATCTTGTGCCTGTGATCTCCATCTCTGAAGCACCGTCATGATCACCATCGTCACCGGCGCGACACCTTGATCTCCATCGTAGCATCGTTGTCGTCTCACCAATCTTATGCTTCCACGACTATCGCTACCGCTTAGTGATAAAGTAAAGCATTACATCGCGATTGCATTGCATACAATAAAGCGACAACCATATGGCTCCTGCCAGTTGCCGATAACTCGGTTACAAAACATGATCATCTCATACAATAAAATTTAGCATCATGCCTTGACCATATCACATCACAACATGCCCTGCAAAAACAAGTTAGGCGTCCTCTACTTTGTTGTTATAAGTTTTACGTGGCTGCTACGGGCTTAAGCAAGAACCAATCTCACCTACGCATCAAAACCACAACGATAGTTTGTCAAATAGACTCCGTTTTAACCTTTGCAAGGACCGGGCGTAGCCACACTTGGTTCAACTAAAGTTGGAGAGACAGTCGGCCGCAAGCCACATGTGTGCAAAGCACGTCGGGGGAACCGGTCTCGCGTAAGCGTACGCGTAATGTTGGTCCGGGTCGTCTCGTCCAACAATACCGCCGAACCAAAGTATGACATGCTGGTAGGCAGTATGACTTATATCGCCCACAACTCACTTGTGTTCTACTCGTGCATATAACATCAAACCATAAAACCTAGGTTCGGATGTCACTGTTGGGGAACTTAGTAATTTCAAAAATTCTCCTACGCACACGCAAGATCATGGTGATGCATAGCAACGAGAGGGGAGAGTGTTGTCTACGTACCCACGCAGACCGACTACGGAAGTGTTGACGCGACGTAGAGGAAGTAGTCGTACGTCTTCCCGATCCGACCGATCCAAGCACCGTTACTCCGGCACCTCCGAGTTCTTAGCACACGTACAGCTCGATGACGATCCCCGGGCTCCGATCCAGCAAAGCTTCGGGGATGAGTTCCGTCAGCACAACGGCGTGGTGACGATGATGATGTTCTACCGACGCAGGGCTTCGCCTAAGCACTACAACAATATGATCGAGGTGGAATATGGTGGCAGGGGGCACCACACACGGCTAAGGAACGATCACGTGGATCAACTTGTGTCTAGAGGTGCCCCCTGCCTCCGTATATAAAGGAGCCAAGGGGGAGGGGTGCGGCCGGCCAGGAGGAGGGCGCAGGAGGAGTCCTACTCCTACCGGGAGTAGGACTCCCTCCCCAATCCTTGTTGGAATAGGATTCCTCGAGGGGGAGAGAGAGAGAGGGGGCCAGCCACCTCTCCTTGTCCTAATAGGACTAGGGGAGGGGGGAGGCGCGCGGCCCATCATGGGCTGACCCTTCTCCTTTCCACTAAAGCCCACTAAGGCCCATTTAGCTCCCGGGGGGTTCCGGTAACCTCCCGGTACTCCGGTAAAATCCCGATTTTACCCGGAACACTTCCGATATCCAAACATAGGCTTCCAATATATCAATCTTTATGTCTCGACCATTTCGAGACTCCTCGTCATGTCCCTGATCACATCCGGGACTCCGAACAACCTTCGGTACATCAAAATGCATAAACTCATAGTAACTATCATCGTAACATTAAGCGTGCGGACCCTACGGTTCGAGAACAATGCAGACATGACTGAGACACATCTCCGGTCAATAACCAATAGCGGGACCTGGATGCCCATATTGGCTCCTACATATTCTACGAAGATCTTTATCGGTCAGACCGCATAACAACATACATTGTTCCCTTTGTCATCGGTATGTTACTTGCCCGAGATTCGATCGTCGGTATCCAATACCTAGTTCAATCTCGTTACCGGCAAGTCTCTTTACTCGTTCCGTAATACATCATCCCGCAACTAACTCATTAGTTGCAATGCTTGCAAGGCTTATGTGATGTGCATTACCGAGAGGGCCTAGAGATACGTCTCCGACAATCGGAGTGACAAATCCTAATCTCGAAATACGCCAACCCAACATCTACCTTTGGAGACACCTGTAGAGCTCCTTTATAATCACCCATTTACGTTGTGACGTTTGGTAGCACACAAAGTGTTCCTCCGGTAAACGGGAGTTGCATAATCTCATAGTCATAGGAACATGTATAAGTCATGAAGAAAGCAATAGCAACATACTAAACGATCGGGTGCTAAGATAATGGAATGGGTCATGTCAATCAGATCATTCAACTAATGATGTGACCTCGTTAATCAAATAACAACTCTTTGTCCATGGTTAGGAAACATAACCATCTTTGATTAACGAGCTAGTCAAGTAGAGGCATACTAGTGACACTCCGTTTGTCTATGTATTCACACATGTATTATGTTTCCGTTTAATACAATTCTAGCATGAATAATAAACATTTATCATGATATAAGGAAATAAATAATAACTTTATTATTGCCTCTAGGGCATATTTCCTTCAATCACATCACAACATGCCCTGCAAAAACAAGTTAGACGTCCTCTACTTTGTTGTTGCAAGTTTTATGTGGCTGCTACGGGCTTAAAAAAGAACCAATCTCACCTATGCATCAAAACCACAACGATAGTTTGTCAATTTGACTCTGTTTTAACCTTCGCAAGGACCGGGCGTAGCCACACTCGGTTCAACTAAAGTTGGAGAGACTGTCGCCCGCAAGCCACCTATGTGCAAAGCACGTCGGGAGAACCGGTCTCGCGTAAGCGTACGCGTAATGTTGGTCCGGGTCGTCTCGTCCAACAATACCGCCGAACCAAAGTATGACATGCTGGTAGGCAGTATGACTTATATCGCCCACAACTCACTTGTGTTCTACTCATGCATATAACATCAACATATAAAACCTAGGCTCGGATGCCACTGTTGGGTTTCGTAGTAATTTCAAAAAAATTCCTACGCACACGCAAGATCATGGTGATGCCTAGCAACGAGAGGGGAGAGTGTTGTCCACGTACCCTCGTAGATCGTTCGCGGAAGCGTTATATCAACGCGGTTGATGTAGTCGTACGTCTTCGCGTCCGACTGATCCAAGTACCGAAAGCACGACACCTCCGAGTTCTGCACACGTTCGGCTCGGTGACGCCTCACCTTCTCGATCCAGCAAGAGGGGCGAAGTAGTAGATGAGTTCCGGCAGCACGACGGCGTGGTGACGGTGTTGGTGAAGAACAATCTCCGCAGGGCTTCGCCTAAGCACTACGAAAACTATGACGGAGGATAAACTAGAGGAGACAGGGTTGCCGGCACACGGCTTGGTGTTTCTCGATCTATCTTTGGTGCTAGCCCTGCCCCTCTATTTATATGTTGAGCCCTGGGGTCGAAACTTGGAGTAAAAGCCTCCACAAAGTCGGTTTCACCCGAAAGGCAAGAGTCCTTCTCGGACTCCAGGGCCAGACGCCAGGGTTCCCAGTCTCCCACTTGCACTAGAGTCAATAATCTAGATTACACAGTAATGATTCTAACACCCATGGAGCTTGGTGCTGATCATGTTTTGCTCGTGGAAGAGGCTTAGTCAACGGGTCTGCTACATTCAGATCCGTATGTATCTTGCAAATCTCTATGTCTCCCACCTAGACTAGATCCCGGATGGAATTGAAGCGTCTCTTGATGTGCTTGGTTCTCTTGTGAAATCTGGATTCCTTTGCCAAGGCAATTGCACCAGTATTGTCACAAAAGATTTTCATTGGACCCGATGCACTAGGTATGACACCTAGATCGGATATGAACTCCTTCATCCAGACTCCTTCATTTGCTGCTTCCGAAGCAGCTATGTACTCCGCTTCACATGTAGATCCCGCTACGACGCTTTGTTTAGAACTGCACCAACTGACAGCTCCACCGTTTAATGTAAACACGTATCCGGTTTGCGATTTAGAATTGTCCGGATCAGTGTCAAAGCTTGCATCAACACGTAACCTTTTACGATGAGCTCTTTGTCACCTCCATATACGAGAAACATATCCTTAGTCCTTTTCAGGTATTTCAGGATGTTCTTGACCGCTGTCCAGTGATCCACTCCTGGATTACTTTGGTACCTCCCTGCTAGACTTATAGCAAGGCACACATCAGGTCTGGTACACAGCATTGCATACATGATAGAGCCTATGGCTGAAGCATAGGGAACATCTTTCATCTTCTCTCTATCTTCTGCAGTGGTCGGGCATTGAGTCTTACTCAACTTCACACCTTGTAACACAGGCAAGAGCCCTTTCTTTGCTTGATCCATTTTGAACTTCTTCAAAACTTTGTCAAGGTATGTGCTTTGTGAAAGTTCAATTAAGCGTCTTGATCTATCTCTATAGATCTTGATGCCCAATACATAAGTAGCTTCACCAAAGTTTTTCATTGAAAAACTCTTATTCAAGTACCCCTTTATGCTATCCAGAAATTATATATCATTTCCAATCAACAATATGTCATCCACATATAATATCAGAAATGCTACAGAGCTCCCACTCACTTTCTTGTAAATACAGGCTTCTCCAAAAGTCTGTATAAAACCAAATGCTTTGATCACACTATCAAAACGTTTAAATGGATCGCTGGAGCTTGCATACTTTGTTAGCTCCCTTTGGATCGACAAAACCTTCTGGTTGCATCATATACAACTCTTCTTCCAGAAATCCATTCAGGAATGCAGTTTTGACATCCATTTGCCAAATTTCATAATCATAAAATGCGGCAATTGCTAACATGATTCCGGACAGACTTAAGCATCGCTACGGGTGCAGAAGGTCTCATCATAGTCAACTCCTTGAACTTGTCGAAAACCTTTCGCAACAAGTCGAGCTTTGTAGACAGTAACATTACCATCAGCGTCAGTCTTCTTCTTGAAGATCCATTTATTCTCTATGGCATGCCGATCATTGGGCAAGTCAATCAAAGTCCACACTTTGTTCTCATACATGGATCCCATCTCAGATTTCATGGCCTCAAGCCATTTTGCGGAATCTGGCCTCATCATCGCTTCCTCATAGTTCGTAGGTTCATCATGGTCAAGTAACATGACCTCCAGAACGGGCTTACCGTACCACTCTAGTGCGGATCTTACTCTGGTTGACCTACGAGGTTCGGTAGTGACTTGATCAGAAGTTTCATGATCATCATCATTAGCTTCCTCACTAATTGGTGTAGGAATCACTGGAACTGATTTCTGTGATGAACTACTTTCCAATAAGGGAGCAGGTACAATTACCTCATCAAGTTATACTTTCCTCCCACTCACTTCTTTCGAAGGAAACTCCTTCCCTAGAAAGGATCCATTCTTGGCAACGAATATCTTGCCTTCGGATCTGTGATAGAAGGTGTACCCAACAGTCTCCTTTGGGTATCCTATGAAGACAGATTTCTCCAATTTGGGTTCGAGCTTATCAGGTTGAAGCTTTTTCACATAAGCATCGCAGCCCCAAACTTTAAGAAACGATAACTTGGGTTTCTTGCCAAACCCCAGTTCATAAGGTGTCGTCTCAACGGATTTCGATGGAGCCCTATTTAACGTGAATGCAACCATATCTAAAGCATAACCCCAAAACGATAGCGGTAAATCAGTAAGAGACATCATAGACCGCACCATATCTAATAAAGTGTGGTTACGACATTTGGGCACACCATTAAGCTGTGGTGTTCTAGGTGGTGTGAGTTGCGAAACTATTCCGCATTGTTTCAAAGTAAGACCAAACTCATAACTCAAATATTCACCTCCACGATCAGATGATAGAAGCGTAATTTTCTTGTTATGATGATTTTCCACTTCACTCTGAAATTCTTTGAACTTTTCAAATGTTTCAGACTTATGTTTCATCAAGTAGACATACCTATATCTGCTAAAATCATCTGTCAAGGTCAGAAAATAATGGTACCCGCCATGAGCATCAACACTCATCGGTCCGCATACATCAGTATGTATTATTTCCAATAAGTTTGTTGCTCGTTCATTGTTCCGGAGAACAGAGTCTTAGTCCTCTTGCCCATGAGGCATGGTTCGCAAGCATCAAGTGATTCATAATCAAGTGATTCCAAAAGCCCATCAGCATGGAGTTTCTTCATGCGCTTTACACCAATATGACCTAAACAGCAGTGCCACAAATAAGTTGCACTATCATTATTACACTTATATCTTTTGGCTTCAATAATATGAATATGTGTATCACTAATATCAAGATTTAGTAAAAATAGACCACTCATCAATGGTTCATGACCATAAAAGATATTACTCATATAAATAGAACAACCATTATTCTCTGATTTAAATGAATAACCGTCTAGCAATCAAACAAGATCCAGATATAATGTTCATGATAAATGTTGGCACCAAATAACAATTATTCAGGTCTAAAACTAATCCCGAAGGTAGACATAGAGGTAGCATGCTGACGGTGATCACATCGACTTTGGAACCATTTCCCACACGCATCATCACCTCGTCCTTAGCCAATCTTCGCTTAATCCGTAGCCCCTGTTTCGAGTTGCAAATAATAGCAACAGAACCAGTATCAAATACCCAGGCGCTACTGCGAGCATTAGTAAGGTACACATCAATAACATGTATATCAAATATACCTTTCACTTTGCCATCCTTCTTATCTTCCAAATACTTGGGGCAGTTCCTCTTCCAGTGACCAGTCCCTTTGCAGTAGAAGCACTCAGTCTCAGGCTTAGGTCCGTACTTGGGCTTCTTCACTTGAGCAGCATCTTTCTTGTTGTTCTTCTTGAAGTTCCCCTTCTTCCCTTTGCCCTTCTTCTTCAAACTAGTGGTCTTGTTGACCATCAACACTTGATGCTCCTTCTTGATTTCTACCTCCGCAGCCTTTGGCATCGTGAAGAGCTCGGGAATTGTCTTATCCATCCCTTGCATATCATAGTTCATCACGAAGCTTTTGCACCTTGGTGGAAGTGATGGAAGAACTCTGTCAATGACACTATCAACTGGAAGATTAACTCCCAGCTGAGTCAGGTGATTGTGGTACCCAGACATTCTGAGTATGTACTCACTGACAGAACTATTCTCCTCCATTTTGCAGCCATAGAACCTATTGGAGACTTCATATCTCTCAATCCAGGCATTTGCTTGAAATATTAACTTCAACTTCTGGAACATCCCATATGCTCCATGACGTTCAAAACATCGTTGAAGTCCTAGTTCTAAGCCGTAAAGCATGGCACACTGACCTATCGAGTAGTCATCAGCTTTGCTCTGCCAGGTGTTTATAACATCTGGAGTTTCTCCTGCAGCGGGTTTGGCACCTAGCGGTGCTTCCAGGACGTAATTCTTCTGTGCAACAATGAGGAAGTTACGGACCCAATCTGTGTAGTTGCTACCATCATCTTTCAACTTAGCTTTCTCTAGGAACGCATTAAAATTTAACGGAAGAAGAGCACGAGCCATTAATCTACAACAACATAGACATGCAAAACACTATCAGGTACTAAGTTCATGATAAATTAAAGTTCAATTAATCATATTACTTAGGAACTCACACTTAGATAGATATCCCTCTAATCATCCAAGTGATCACGTGATCCATATCAACTATACCATGTCCGGTCATCACGTGAGATGAAGTAGTTTTCAATGGTGAACATCACTAGGTTGATCATATCTACTATATGATTCACGCTTGACCTTTCAGTCTCAGTGTTCCGAGGCCATATTTGCATATGCTAGGCTCGTCAAGTTTAACCCGAGTATTCTGCTTGTGCAAAATTGGCTTGCACCCGTTGTATGTGAACGTAGAGCTTATCACACCCGATCATCACGTGGTGTCACGGCATGACGAACTGTAGCAACGGTGCATACTCAGGGTGAGCACTTATACCTTGAAATTTAGTGAGAGATAATCTTATAATGCTATCGCTGTACTAAGCAAAATAAGATGCATAAAGGATAAACATCACATGAAACCAATATTAGTGATATGATATGGCCATCATCATCTTGTGCCTTTGATCTCCATCTCCAAAGCACCTTCATGATCACCATCGTCCCCGTCTTGACACCTTGATCTCCATCGTAGCATCGTTGTCGTCTCGCCAACTATTGCTTCAACAACTATCGCTACCGCTTAGTGATAAAGTAAAGCAATTACATGGCGATTGCATTTCATACAATAAAGCGACAACCATATGTGTCGTGGTTTTGTCACGGCAGATGTCCTAGAGAAAGGACTTAGTCGTGGAGCCATCGCGGCAGGTTAGCTTGAAGGGGTTAAAGCGGACACAGGGACGCAAGAGAGTTTATACTAGTTCGGCCCGCTCTGATGAAGGTAAAAGCCTACGTCTAGTTGTGATGGAATTGATGGGGTTTCGATGACTAGGGAGCAAACAAGCTTCGCCTATGTCTCGAGTTGTTGTCTGTCCTTGAACCACCGTCGGGTCGTCCCCTTATATACACGGGTGATGCCCGTCGGTTCACAGAGTCCCAACACCGGTCCATATTCGTATCCGGGTTGGTCTCTCCTTATTCCTAACTTACAATACAAGTTTATATACAAATGCCGGTTTACAGCTACAAGTCTAAAACCGACCATGGGCCTTAGGCCCTTGTCTGTCTTCTTGGGCTTTAGCACTCTTGAACTACTAATGAAGTTGACCCGGCCCAGATAGGCTGGTTTACGCCCAGCGGTAATATCCCCAACATTAGGCCCAGATTGATTTGAACGGGTTCATGTCAATCCTTTAGCAAAAACTTCATCTTCAACATCTTCTCATAAATTGGTAAACCGCCATGATGTCATCTTCTCCGATTGCTGTAAACCGGAGTGACGTCACCTGTCATAACGAAGCTTATCCATTATGCTTCCTTGTTTAATAGATCTACGGAAATCGAGGCGACAGCTCTGTTTCGTGGCCCCTTGATTGTCGCGCCTGACACATGTCCTTTTTCCTTATAAATAGGACCGAAGGGTCATTTCTTTTCTCCCCTTCGTTCCTTTCTTCTTCGTCTTCCTCGCGTCGCCATCCTCGGAGCTCTGCCGCCGCCGTCAACTTCTGCACCAACCTTGGCCGCTGCATCAACCTGAACGCACCAGAGCACCGCGGCAACCTTCCGCGTCTTCCTCAACTCTGGTAAGCCTTCTGATCTTCTCAACACAGATCTGTTCTAGGGTTTCGTGTTCTTGCAGTGTTCATCACCTGTTCGTGTTCATATACTAGCTCCTGGATGCATCTGTGAACCCCTGCTCTGTGTAGCGGTAGCTTTTAGTATCCGCCTTTAGTTTCATGCCCAACACCATAGATCTCACATATATTTCTGCCCATTGATTCAATACTGTTCTGCTTTGAGCTTTTGAATATTTTTCTTATTTTCTGAACTTGCTTCAGATCCAACGCTGTAGAGAAATCTTGTGAAATCTGTTTCTGCATACTTATCCATCTGCAATCTCAGTTGTTTCAATGCTTAGATCAGGCGGTTTAACTTTGTAGAAAAATTGCCAAACCGGTATATACCATTAGTCCCCTTATTGAACCGCCAGTTGTTGTTGCTTCATAAAACTCCGGTTTAGATACATTTGTCTCCGGTTTAACATTGCACATACCAATGTACCTTAATCAATGCATTTTTGAACCGAGATCATCTACCTTGTAGATTTCATCATGGCCAAGCAAGTATATGAGTGCAACTGGGTTCCTTCTCGCGTCACAGAGGCTCAACTGGACGATTTAGTCCTGATCGGCGCTTTAGGCAGCAAAGATACCATCCATTGGAGGGCTCCTGGCAAAGAATGCCCTCCCACACCTCAAGAAGGAAAGGTCGTCATTTTCGTAGATCACTTAGCCCGGGGCTTTAAGCCGCCCGGTTCTAAATTTTACCGGCACGTTTTAGCCGATTTTCAACTCCATCCATAAGATACTGGCCCCAACTCTGTTACAAACATGTGTCACTTCCAAGTGCTCTGTGAGGCGTTCTTTCAAGAGGAGCCCACAGTGGAATTGTTCAGAGACTGTTTCCATCTAAACCGCCGTACTGAGTTTACTGACGGCTCCAATACGGAATTGGGTGGCGTGGCGATTCAGAAAAGGAAAGAGGTCACATACCCTCACGCCAAACTGCACAGCCACCCCAAAGAGTGGAATCAAACATGGTTCTATTGCAAAGACACCTCCCTTGCTGGTGAAAATCCCTTGCCTGGCTTTCGTCCGGAGTGACTCAGCAATACACACCCCTTTCCGCAAAGGTTGACTGCCCAAGAGAGAAGCAAATATGCTCCTCAACTGTCGAAGCTCAGAGCCTTTATGGCCAATGGTTTAACAGGGGTTGATCTCGCCCGCTGTTGGATATCATGGAGCATACTGCCCCTTAGTCAGTGCTCCGGTTTGATGTGCGAGTATACTGGCAGTGTTGATGATCCACTGCGACATTCCAACATCCAGCTCACCGATGAAGAAATCACAGAGGCTGTGAATAAGATGCTGAATGAACCGGAACACATCTGTGCTAAAACCGGCCTGCTTCCCTTCTGTGCCACCAACAAACCGCCAGCTGTAAGAGTTTGATTTTTGTTTTTGCTGAATCTGCTGTTGATATATCTTGTCATTGTTTTAATATTAGTTTCTGTGACGCCTGTCGGTTCACAGAGTCCCAACACCGGTCCATATTTGTATCCGTGTTGGTCTCTCCTTATTCCTAACTTACAATACAAGTTTATATACAAATGCCGGTTTATAGCTACAAGTCTAAAACCGACCATGGGCCTTAGGCCCTTGTCTGTCTTCTTGGGCTTTAGCACTCTTGAACTACTGATGAAGTTGACCCGGCCCAGATAGGCCGGTTTACGCCCAGCGGTGATATCCCCAACAATATGGCTCCTGCCAGTTGCCGATAATCGTGTTACAAAACATGATCATCTCATACAACAATTTATATAATCACGTCTTGACCATATCACATCACAACATGCCCTGCAAAAACAAGTTAGACGTCCTCTACTTTGTTGTTGCAAGTTTTACGTGGCTGCTACGGGTTTAGCAAGAACCATTCTTACCTACGCATCAAAACCACAACATGGTATAGTGATTGTTTTTTATCTTCAGAAAGAACCCTGTTCACTGAATCCGATTCAACTAAAGTTGGAGAAACTGACACCCGCCAGCCACTTGTGTGCAAAGCACGTCGATGGAACCAGTCTCATGAACGCGGTCATGTAATGTCGGTCCGGGCCGCTTCATCCAACAATACCGCCGAATAAAGAAACAACTAGTGACAGCAAGCAATATGTATATACCCACGCCCACAACTCCTTTGTGTTCTACTCATGCATATAACATCTACGCATAGACCTGGCTTGGATGCCACTATTGGGGAATGCAGTATTTCAAAAAAATTCCTACGATCACGCAAGATCTATCTAGAAGATGCGTAGCAATGAGAGGGGAGTGTGTGTCTACGTACCCTCATAGACCAAAAGCGGAAGCGTTTATCAACACAGTTGATGTAGTCGTACACCTTCACAATCCATCCCGATCAAGTACCGAATGTACGACACCTCCGCATTCAGCACACGTTCAGCTCGATGACGTCCTCGCCTTCTTGATCTAGGAAGAGGGGCGAAGTAGTAGATGAGTTTTGGCAGCACAACGGCGTGGTGACGGTCCTGGTGAAGAACAATCTCCATAGGGCTTCGCCTAAGCACTACAAAAACTATGACGGAGGATAAACTAGATGGGACGGGGTTGCCGGCACACGGCTTGGTGTTTCTTGATGTGTCTTGGGTGCTAGCCCTACCCCTCTATTTATATGTTGGGCCTTAGGAACTTGGTGTAAAAGCCTACATAAAGTCGGTTTCACCAGGACCAGACGCCAGGGTTCAACTTCCTTTTGTGCTTTCCAAAAACATTGTCGGCTTTCCCCTTGGCACAAATAAAGTGTTCTCGTACCCAAACATTTCGGGAAACAATCGGAACCCCTTCTGGTGGATTCTGGAACCCTTCTGGAGACCAAACACTATTATCCCATATATCAATCTTTATATCTGAACCATTCCGGAGTTCTTCGTCATGTCTGTGATCTCATCCGGGACTCCAAAAAATATTCGGTCACCAACATACATAACTCATATAATACTATATCTTCAACGAACGTTAAGCGTGCGGACACTACGGGTTCGAGAACTATGTAGACATGAGTGAGACATCTCTCTGGTCAATACCCAATAGGGGAACCTAGATGCCCATATTGGCTCCTACATATTCTACGAAGATCTTTATCGGTCGAACCGCATAACAACATACATTGTTCCCTTTGTCATCGGTATGTTACTTGCCCGAGATTCGATCGTCGGTATCATCATACCTAGTTCAATCTCGTTACCGGCAAGTCTCTTTACTCGTTCCGTAATGCAACATCCCACAACTAAATTATTAGTCACATTGCTTGCAAGGCTTATAGTGATGTGCATTACCGAGAGGGCTCAGAGATACCTCTCCGACAATTGGAGTGACAAATCCTAATCTGGATCTATGCCAACTCAACAAACACCATCGGAGACACCTGTAGAGCATCTTTATAATCACCCAGTTACGTTGTGATGTTTGATAGCACACTAAGTGTTCCTCCGGTATTCGGGAGTTGCATAATCTCATAGTCATAGGAACGTGTATAAGTTATGAAAAAGCAATAGCAATAAACTAAATGACCAAAGTGCTAAGCTAACGGATGGGTCATGTCAATCACATCATTCTCTAATGATGTGATCCCGTTTATCAAATGACAACTCATTTCTATGGCTAGGAAACTTAACCATCTTTGACTAACGAGCTAGTCAATTAGAGGCATACTAGTGACACTCTGTTTGTCTATGTATTCACACATGTACTAAGTTTCCGGTTAATACAATTCTAGCATGAATAACAAACATTTATCATGAAATAAGGAAATATAAATAACAACTTTATCATTGCCTCTAGGGCATATTTCCTTCATCCCAGATGTCAGGAAACCGCTAGGAGGAAGCATTTTCTTTTTCCATATGCTGACATGGTGGGCCCCTATTATCATCCTCTCCACATACTTCTACCGATTCCTATTATTTGTTGACCATGTTGACAACATGAGAGGGCGGCGCCGTAGCGAGTGCACCAAAGCGCGCGGAGGACGACGGCGAGGCCTCGAACGTCGGCGTTAATGATTTAGGAGACGGTGGGGCAGCGATGTGTGCGCTGAGGCGCAGCCAGCCGTGGGAGGCGGATGCAGGCGGCCACGCCGGCACTAGTTTGGTTTTGGCTGCTTGTGGAAGACATGACTGAAGAAACACGACAGACTATGAGCAACATATATAACAGAAAACAGCTCATACCATGGCGCCACCCCGCGCATGAACAACCTTCTGAAAGCGTGTTCATCTGGCAATGTGGTCAATAAATAGGATATTCGCTTTAGAGACATGGAAAAGCAGGAACATAATCTTCTGTCCTATTCTCCATGATGGATGGGCCTTCATTATTAGATACCACCCATGAATAAGTATCTTTTCACCTCTAAGGGGAATGGAGTAGGTCGACATAAACATCATGTTGTGACCAAGCGCAAGTCTGACCCGACCATGGTCAGGCATCTGTATAGGAACAATACAACCGGGCGGTTTCTTTTTCAAGAAGATCACAGCTGTCAAACTGTGTATAACCAATAGTGTATGAGCAACATATATAACAGAAAACAGCTCGTACCATAAGTTTCTCGACATAGTTGGACCTGTTCAATGAGTGCAGCAGTGGCACACATATCCCACGTGGCCTTCCACCATTGTATCACCCATGAGGACCTCAAGATGATCAATAAAGTGTAGGAACTTGTGGATGTCGTCCCAGTCAACTTCAGTGCCACCAGTAACAACCGAGTTCTTACATAATAACAAACGAGTATCCTGCTTAACTCTGAAAAAACCTAGACGTGCCACCAATTATAAGAAAATATTAGTTAGTAGTAGCATCTTCGTGAGAGATTCATTGCTACATCTAATGTTAAATTGTGATTAGTTAGATATAATATGTGGATTAAGAAGTAATCGAGGCAACAAGTAGGAACCATATACAAAACTAACACGGATGAACAATTGTAACGATGTCGGGGTGGAAGATCGCAGTGAAGATGAGACCACATTCTGCTATTTCCATCAACATTTGTGCACAAACTTTCAGTCCGTAACACTTGACAAAGTTTATCCAAGTTCGGCCATAAAAAAGTAGCGATCTTCTTGGTTCATGAACCCAACTCGGAACTTATATCCATGGCTTGTCTTCACTATGACCATTAAACTAGTGTATTCATTTGTGGCAAGGCCAAGCATCTTGAGTATATGTGTTCTGGCAGAGCAAGTAATGCATTGCAGGAAAAAAAATATGAGAACACAATGTATTCCCTATCCAAATCTAGAAATAATTTCCTCCTTCACGTCAGTGTTGACCATGGTACTAGTACCTTTTATCCAAATATAGCAATCCAAATTTTCAAATTAATCGACAGCATGTTCAAAAAAGCCCACCCTCCCGGATAGAAAAGAGGATTCTAGGAACATACTATGCGCGTTTTAAAATCCTGTGTTAGGATGAGAAGGAACAAGTATGGCGTCTCGCCGAGGGTGCAAAAACTTGTAGGGTCCTTGCACTTTGGGCACTACAAATGAAACAAACTAGATTTAGTAGGAAGAACAATGCATCAACAGTGGTGGCTGCCATCCTAGGATTACCCGCGACCAAGGGACTTGGATTTATCGTGGATGGACAAAGAATTCGTACTTGGATCTCCATGAGAAAATCCTATGCAATTGCCGAGAGGGGTTTTTCTCTGAACAAGCAAACGAGGGAGAAGGGGATTCAGGCCCAGTGTAATATTGCCACTTCGTCCGTCGAGCTTACTGCTAAAGCTGGAATGGTGAGGGTTTTGTGATTTAATGGCTCATTGGGCATTACTGCGGCGCTGCGACCAGGATGTGTCTACCGTGCAGTTGTGCACTCTAATTTGGTGCATATGGCATGTGGACCCCGTTGACGGATGCCCCACATATCAGCGAAAGGAACTAGAAAGACAGGAGTAACTAGTTACCCATAAATATATTTTTGATAGAGAGATGCTCCCTCTGTAAAGAAATATAAAAATCTTTTATATCACAACTTTATACATGAGAAAAATAAAGGGGAATATATATAACATATATAATTATATAAAACAAAGTTTTTTGAACACAATATAGACAAGTTGGTGATGATGGTGTGCCTGCCATCCTGCAATATAGGCTGTCCGATTTATATCTCACGGATAGGAAGGAAATTATGGCAATTTTGCAAAAAGGTACCCACACACCTCTCCACATTTGCAAATAAGGCCTTCCCTCGTTCATCCTTTTCGCTCAAAATATAAAATACTCATACAAATGCATCTTGTTACATGCAACGCATGGGCATTATGGGGGTTCAGCTGAGAATATAATACTCAGACAGGCTCATGGTTCTGGACTTTGGGCCACAGTCCGATAGGCTTGCATGTTTGGGGGCCCATGAGTTCTACCTCGGCGCTTTTCATATTGGAAGCGATCGGTACGGCGCTGGTTTTTGATGTTGTCGCAAGGCGAATACACAAAATTGAATAAAGCACGACAGTTGTTGGAATGAAATTGAACGACAGTTCGTAACCAGCAATCAGATTTGTAATTCTATCAATGATATACCATGTGATAAACAATACTGTCGTACTACTTATACACACGGGACACTTGTTTCACCATGCCAGATTATTGCATCAAAATCTCTTGGAAGATTGATTAGTTCGGCAGTTGCGTGCTGCTACAAAAGAATTTCAAAGTTGATTTGGACCAGCTCTCCTTGCCGACAAATTTCGATTTTGACATCACCCCCTACTACAAGATATGCTTTAGATTTGAACCTTGACCATACTTTAGCATCAATCATCATGCGACCATCCTTTGTACTTACGGTATATTGAGCAGGTTCATTCACACCAAGGCTGCGCATGGTAAGAGAAACTTGGCCACGGTCTCCCAGATTGTTGAACGACTCCCTCGTTGCTCTAGGAATTATCTGTTTGCAAACAAGAAGACATACACAAATAGTTATATCAACACAATGAATCGTGTGAAACAACATGGAAAGAAAAAACAACAAAGCACTTGGGCGGCCAATGCTTACCAAGAAGGTGGACATGTCAGTTTTTGTAAGGACTTTGGTATATGAAGTGCGAACTGCAGCCCAGTTTGTTGTCGATGCAACTGCTAGTTCCGTTGCCGTTGCACGGACCGGAGCAGATGCAAGTGCAAGTGTTGGTGCAGGTGCTAAAGCCATTGCTAGTGCCCATCCGGTGCGACTGGTAGTGTCGCATCTACTGCCGGAGATGGTGCTCCTTGTAGAGCTGGTGCCAGCGTCAGAGCAGGTGTCGGTGTCTATAATGCCCAATATGCGACTATACTCCATACGTGTCGAGGCACGACTTGCGGCATAAGCGCATATTGGTATGGTCGCAAGAGTGGTTGTATCTTTGCTCATCTCATGTACTGAATAGATAGAATATGAGCTTTGGCTTACAATCGCCACAATGTCACACAATAACATCAAGATATACAATCATTCAAGATGAACACAAAGTCCGGCTATAGAGGAAATCAAATGAATAAAAGACAACCACCCAAGCTAAGTCCCGATCGACCCTACTGGGCACCACTACTAATCATCCAGAAAGGAAAGGTCAAGGTCTTCGTCGAACTCCCACTTGAGCTCGGTGGCATCACCTACATTAGTCTCATCGGCACCTGCAACTTTGTTTGTAGTATACTGTGAGCCCCGGGGACTCAGCAATTCTATTACCCATGATGTCAAGACTACCAAAGCTTAAAGGTAAGTTATGGATGTAAGGTGGAGTTGCAGCAAGCACTAAGCACTATATGGTGGCTAACTTATGCATACAATAATGAGATGGGAAACTACGCAACGGTCGCAAACTGGTAATGATCAATAAGTGATCCTGTACTACTTAAGTACAATCATAACCCACCATGTTCTCTTCCTGAACCTCGTCGAAAAGAGACCATCACGGTTACGCACACGGTTGGTGTGTTTTAAAGAGTTTGGTTTCAAGTTCACTACAACCGGATATTGAAAACTCTCGTCTGCCACATAACCGCGGGCACGGCTCTCGAAAAATTAAACCCTGCAGGGGTGTCCCAACTTAGCCCATGACAAGCTCATTATCTGCAGAGACAAACCTCCATCTCGGGACCCTCCGATCAAACTTGGAATCTCGGTGCATAAGACATTTCGATAATGGTAAAACAAAACCAGCAAGACCTCCCGACGTGCCGACACCCTGATAGTAGCCACATGTATCTTGTCTTAGGCCACAATCGGATGAGCGAAGCTTACAGGCGTTGAGACCCAAGATGCCATGTGGGAGCCACAAGGTGCTCTAGTTGGACTAACCCTCATGAGGAGCATTGGCCCGGGTTGTTGATTAAGAATTCTCGGGTTAATTACTCCCTACGCATATTTTAGTTATTATTAAGCAAATGGTAAAACCAATGTTGGGCCTTGCTGGAAGAGTTTTATTCAAATCGAACTGTCAAGAGGGTCCCATAGACCCTTACTATGTTAGGGACGCAAAATTCAAGGAACATAACACCGGTATGACGGAAACTAAGGCGGCAAGAGTGGCACAAAACACCGAGCAAAAGGCCAAGCCTTCCACCCTTTTCCAATTATATAGACACATTAATTAAGTAATGAGAGATATTGTGATATCCCAACATATCCTTGTTCCAACATGGAACAACCTGCATTGCACCTGCAACTAGCAATGCTATAAGAGGGCCTGAGCAAAGCGGTAATATAGCCAAACAACGGTTTGCTAGGAAGGTGGGTTAGAGGCTTGACATGGCAATATGGGAGGCTTGATAAACAAGTGGTAGGTAGCACGACATAGCCATAGAACAAACAACTAGCAAGCAAAGACAGAAGTGATATCGGGGGTAATGATCATCTTGCCTGCAATGTTCTCAGGGGTGTTAAAAGCTTGCTCCTCGTGAACATACTCGATAGGGTCCTCGAGCACGAACTCGTCTCTCGGCTATACGCAAAGCAAGAACACAAGCAATGGAACAACAATCAATCACGGTGCAATGTGCAAGCGACATGATGCAAGACATTGCATGGAATGCAAGATATGATGTGCAATGCATATGGGTACTTCAGAAGGGGAAGTTGAACATGGCACTAACTTGCTAAACCAAGCATGCCACTGGATAGATTGGGAGATTTCGGTTGAAATCGATATGAAGATCACCGGAAACGGATGCATGGTTTGCAAATGACGGGCCAAACAATATGCAATGCAATAT
Organism: Triticum urartu; assembly: GCF_003073215.2. NCBI lineage: Eukaryota > Viridiplantae > Streptophyta > Magnoliopsida > Poales > Poaceae > Triticum > Triticum urartu. Next base: position 87,314,943 of record NC_053023.1, on the reverse strand, counting down.
GTTGAAAACAGTAGCATGGCAAATTAGATGCAAAGTTTAAATATGCTACGACACCCAATCATGAAAACCAAATACATGGCAGTGATGTTCAGGTGAAGCTCTACAATTCATGATCACTGAGCTACTGCTAGAACTCAATAGAACAAGTCTAAAACAGCATGGCAAAAATGCAAATGATATCAGTTTAACAGAGTTAGCAGAAATTCACTGAGCATGACAGAAACAGCATCAGGTTGCAATGTTTAGAGCCAATAAACTACATGTTATAGTAACCTATCATGGCAAACTTGAGCATGGCATGCTAGTACTAAATGCAATTAACAAAACTCCCTTAATGAACTTGTTCAAAAGATCCACAGAAAAGATGATAGCATCAATGCAAACATGGAAAGTGGTATCAACAGATTTCAGACTTAGTAGAATTACATGGCATGGCAGAAACAGATTCATGATATCATGTTTACAAGCTTGTGGCACTCATCACAGTGCATATCATGGCATAATAAAGCAACCAACAGTAAGAAGACACATTTATGAAACTAAAAAAGGCAAGACCATGGTCATAGGATGCATAGGACACTAGCTATGCACATGGCAAAAATGAACTTACTGTTAACAAACTGACAGCAACATTATTTAGCAAATTTAGAGCATGGTAATGACAAGCTACAAGACCCCATAATTGCCAACAAGGGCATGGATGGATAGAGCATAACAATATCTAAAAAACATCTTTACTGAGCATCACCAAAATAGGCATGGATTCACTTGTAGCATCAAGTTAACATGGCAACGTAATGTAGCAGGAACAAACTTGGCAGAAAACACTAAGTCACTGAAATCAGCAACAGCAAGTAGCCTACTTTGCATGCATGCGCTAGTCACCACAGGGCATATAAAAATACATGGATTGCACCACTGTAAATCTAGCATGAAGATGCTCCTAAAACATGTTAACATGATGATCCAAAGATAAACTCGCAAAATGCTAGGAAAAAGACAAATCAGCAAGTTATGATAGTTTCCAGTAGACAACATTATTTAGCACTTTTGCAACGACGATTGGGGCATCAAGATGGACAGTAACATGCATGAAAACTACAACAACGTCTAAAGCATACTGAGATGAACATTTCGATATATTATGCACGCAAAATGGAGCTACGACGAGGAAGTTATGACATGATGAAGGGGCACACATAATGTCACGAATTAGGGACTTAGAGGATTTTATACCGCGAAGAAGTCAACGGCGAAGTTTGCTGATCGGGTCGGGGAAGGTGGATCCGGGCGTGGGTCCGGGTGGCGAGGGGCTCCGGCGAGGCCGGTGGGCGGCGAAGGCGGCAGATCCGGCCGGGATCGGGCTTCCCGCGGCCGAATTTGGCGGTGGTGACGCCAGAGCTCCTCCGGGGCGGAGCGACGAGGGGCGGCGCCGAGGCGGGGAGGCGGCGGCGCGCGGCTCCGGGCGGCGCAGCGGGAGGAGCACGGGCGAGTGCCGGATTGGCTCGACGGGCCGGATCCGGGCCCCGTGGGCTGGCGGTGCGGTAGGCGACGTGGTGTGCCCTGGTTCGCTACGGGGGTGGCGGCCAACGCGTCCAGCGCCGGGCGGACGTGTCCGGCGGGCGGAGGAGGTGGTTGGCTAGGGTTTTGCTCGAAATTGGAGGGGGAGGTGCCCTTTTATAGGTAGAGGGAGCTAGGTGAGGGCTATTGAGGTGCGGTTTTCACCCACACGATCGTGATCCAACAATGGAGAGCATGGAGGTGGTTTAGATGGGCTGGTGGGCTGTTGTGAAGGGGTGCTAGGTTGGAAAGAGAGAGGGGTTTCGCCGGTTACATGGTTAACCATTGGGGCATAAAACGACCTCCAAATGGAACGAAATTTTACACGCGGCCTACGGATGATGTAGCAAGGTCACTCGACAAATCTCGCCCCATTCCGAGAACGTTTTTCTCCCACTCACGAAACGGGATCTCAGAGGTGCAACGGGTGCATGTGTGAGTGTCGGATTCCGAAACGGACAACGGGGAAAATGACTGGATGCATGAGATGTACAGGAATGCTAATGAGATGCACATGATGACATGAGATGAAAAGCATGACATGAACAAAATGCAAAACAAGGACAAAACCCAACCACGGAGGATATAACATATAAGATTACCAGAAATGGCAAGAGTTGGATTTACAATTATGGAATGTTACCTCCGGGATGTTACAACTCTTCACCACTGCAAGAGGATCTCGTCCCGAGATCTAGGACTGAAAGAACTCCGAATATTCAGAACGGAGGTGATCCTCGCGCTCCCGAGTAGCTTCTCGGTCGGAATGGTGAGACCACTTAACTTTGAGGAACTTGATCGACTTGTTGCGAGTTTTGCGCGCAGTTTCTTCAAGAATGGCAACTGGATGCTCATGATAAGAGAAGTCTTCTTGGAGGTCAATATCTTTGAAGTTGATAGTGCGCTCGGGCATCTTGAAGCACTTGCGAAGCTGTGACATGTGAAACACATCGTGCACCTTTGAGAAGTTGGAAGGGAGGTGAAGTTGATAGGCAAGGTCGCCTCTTTTGCCAATGATCTTGAAAGGACCCACAAATCTTGGGGCAAGCTTCCCTTTGATGCCGAAGCATTGAGTGCCTTTCATTGGAGAGACTTGGAGATAGACATGGTCTCCAATCTTAAAAGCCAAGTCATGGTGCTTGCCATCATAGTAACTCTTCTAGCACGATTGCACGGCTTTGAGATTTTCACGGATGACTTTACACATTTCTTGAGCTTCTGTGATCAAGTCATTGCCAAGAAGTTGGCGTTCATCAGTCTCAGACCAGTTGAGGGGAGTACGACACTTCCTGCCATATAGAATTTCGAAAGGGGCCTTGCCCGAACTTGCTTGGTAGCTATTGTTGTAGGAGAACTCGGCATATGGGAGGCAGTCTTCCCACCTCGTACCGAAAGAGATGATGCAAGCTCTGAGCATGTCTTCGACGATTTGATTGACTCTTTCAACTTGGCCACTTGTTTGAGGATGAAAGGTTGTGCTGAAATGAATGTTTGTGCCCTTGGCCTTCTAGAAGGAGTCCCAAAACTTGGAAGTGAAAATGCTTACGCAGTCTGAGGAGATCAGTTGAGGAATCCCATGCAACGATACAATTCTGGAGGTGTATAGCTCTTCCAACTGAGCTGTCATGGTAGATTCTTTGACTGGAAGGAAATGAGCCACTTTTGTAAGCTTGTCAATGACAATGAAGATAGCATCATTCCCACGCTTGGACTTGGGAAAGCCAGTGACAAAGTCCATCTCGATATGATCAAACTTCCATTCTGGAATAGCAAGAGGTTGGAGGAGACCAGCTGGTCGTTGATGTTCTTATTTCACCCTTCGACAGACATCACATTCATTCACGAATTGCGCAATCTCTCGCTTCATGTAAGTCCACAAATACGACTTCTTGAGGTCATGATACATCTGTGAACTGCCCGGGTGGATGGAAAGAAGAGATTTGTGCACTTCGTTCATTTTGACCCTTCCTTAGATTGCCCTTAGGAACCACTAGCCGGTCCTCGAAGAATAAGGTGTCCTTGTCATCAATGTGATAGCACTTGTATTTGGGGAAGCCCTTGGCAACACCATGTTTCACCTTCTTCACCATGGTATCAAGGAGTTGTGCCTCACGAATTTGGTCTTCAAAAGTTGGAGTGACTTGAAGGTTGGCAAGAAAACCTGGAGGAACCACTTTGAGGTTGAGCTTGCGGAAAGCTTCACAAAGATCAGGTTGGAATGTGTAAGTGCATCTAGTGCCCCTTAGTGATTTTGGTGTATTGAAGACTTATAGGATAAGGGACTAATGTGTTTGTGAGTGTACGCAGGTCTATAAGTCTATGAGGAGTTTGATATTTACGGAGAAAGTCGACCCCTAAAAATGGATGTCTTCAACTAAAGACTTTGGCTTTCTGAAGGCTTTGAAAGTGAAGAAATTGGTGTGACCGCGAAGACTTGATATTCATGCGAGGAATATGAAGTGTGAAGACTTTTGTTTTCGTAGTTTCATTTTCACTTTCTTGAGTCATAGGAAATATCATACTTTTAAAGGGGGTCGAGGAAAAACTAAGGAAAAGTTTTCAAGTGATGCTCATCTCAAAATCCTACACCTACCAATCCCTTCGAGTGAAGCCATTGGAAATCTCATACAGTTCAGTCAATTTCTTTAGTGACAGAGACGAAGATCTTCTGTTCTCTAAGGAATTTGGTCTGAGTGAGGAGTTAGGAATTCGCCAGTGCGGATTGCCTACAAGTGAGGAACATGATAGCCTTAAGGAATTTGAACCTCAAATTTCCGACCGTTGTTGTGCTATGCGCCAGCTGTTGCAAAATATCTACCCACCTAACGGTCATATCATTGAAGGGCATTTAGTTCTTATCATGTCGGGCTGCTCCCTAGGCTATAAATAGCCGCCCCCTACAACTACTAGCTGGTTGGCTGCTCCGGGAGAAACTGACACTTGTCGTTGAGAGCATGCCATCCTCTGAGGACTTTGAGCGAAAATCATCAAATGGGGATAAACCCATAAACCCAAACCAAACACCTACAAACCCAAGTGATTGAGCATTAATGAGGAGATTGTTCCTGTGTGGAACCGACGCTTGTTACCTTTGAGGACTGTGCATCCTCAAGACGATGAGGCACCATGGTCTAGAGCATCCAAGAGGAAATTATGGATCGTGAAGTGACTAAGTATGTGAAGGTTTGGAACTCACCCGAAGACATACCACGAGTGATTGGGCAAGGTCTGTGTGACCTTAGCTTAAGGAGAATACGGTGAGGACTGTGTGTCCGGGACTGTGTGTCCTCAGGTTTAAATAGCTAGCCGCTCCAACCAGATGTACGACTATCACAACAGTTGGAACTGGTCTACCAAATTATTGTCTTCAGCAAGCTAACTGGTTCTATTTCCTCAACCCTTCCATTTCCTCATTTCTGTGTAGAAGTACTTGATCGTTACTGTTTGAAGACTTTAACTGAAGACTTTCTCAATTTCCTCAATCCTATTTCTTCAGTCACTTTGTCTTCAGCCTGCTTATCCTGTGTTTATGCTACTTGTACTCTATGCTTGTTTTCAATTCATCATGATGACTGTGCTACCACTCTATTATGCTTGCATCTGAGTACTTATTCTGCTACATAATAGTTTGTTTCTAAGGAATTTCCTAACCCTGAAATTCCTAAGTGATGAATTCATAAAAATCACCTATTCACCCCCCCTCTAGTCGATATAACGCACTTTCAATTGGTATCAGAGCAATGTACTACCTTGTTCTGTGTGATTTTGGTTTAACCGCCTGGAGTTTTAGTTATGTCGACCACAGGAATGAAGACAGTGACATGCGCCTGTAACACCCCGGATGTAACTTGCCATATTTGTAACTCCGACTCTGCCATTTTTGGTTCTAAGTTATGAGATTCCCTTTGTGGTTGGGTTTTGTCTTTGTTTTGCATTTTGTTCATGTCATCATGTGCATCTCATTAGCATACGTGTTCGTCTCATGCATCCGAGCATTTTCCCCATTGTCCGTTTTGCAATCCGACACTCCTACGTCCTCTAGCGCCCCCTTTTGCCTCTTTTCGTGAGAGGGTGATAAACATTCTCGGAATGGACCGAAATTTGCCAAGCAGCCTTGGTACACCACCGGTAGACCTCTTGTCAAATTCCGTGCCATTTGGAGTCCGTTTGATACTCCAACGATTAACCGGGGAACTGCAAAAGCCTCGTGTGTGTTGCAGCCCAACACCCCTCCAAAGCGGCCCAATAACCCTTCCAAAACACTCCCATGTCCTCCGCCGTCAGATCACGATCACGTGGTCGAAAACTACACTCCATTTGGACACTCCTACCTCCTCCTACCTATAAATATGTGCCCCTCCCGGATTTTCGCGCAGTCTAACCCTAAAAATCGCCCTCCGCCACCACCGGACGAAATCGCCACCCCATAGCCACTGGTGTCGCGCCACGTGGCCCAGATCCGCCTCCGCCACCGCAGCCCGCCAGGCCTGTCGCGGGCCTGTGCGAGCCCGCGGGAGCCGCCGCCGCTCTCTCCCGTACGCCGCCGCCCGAGTGCCCGCGCGCTGCGCCGCCGCCCCACTCCGCCGCGACGGCCGCCACCTCCGCCACCAGTCGACACCGCCCTGCCACCGTTCCTCCGTGCCGCGCCCGCGACCCTACCGCCTCGCGCCTCCTCTCCGCCGCTGGTGGAGCTCGCGCCGGCGCTCCTCCGCCGCCGCCCTGATCCAGTCGCTCCAGCCTCCCCAGCGCCTCCTCCCACCGCCTCCGTCCCTGTCCGCTCCGGCGAAGGTCCGGCCGACCTCGGGAGTCACGCCCGAACCCTAGATCTGACCTGAGGTTGTCCCCGTTTTTCCTTTAAGTCATTTATTTTTTTGCATTCTGTTGCCTTGTTCGTGATGCCATAATTTCGTGCGTGTAGCTCCATTTTGAACGTGCAATATGTCATAATGTTCATCATGAGATGCTCTTCATTTTGTTTCATTGGGTCATTGATGCGGAGCATCCCAAGGTCATCCCCATGGACCTACCATCGTCTCATCAAGTGCCTAGTGGACCCATGACTGATCACGTGCAAGAGCTCTCGAGACCGAGGTGACATCTCTCCTCTCATAATTCCACTTCGATGACCATGAGACATGGCTACTACCTCAAACAGAGACATTGTGCATACTCAAGTATCAAGGAGTTAGCCATGGAGACACCAAGGAGCGAGGAGAATCTGAAGAGGAAGATTGACGTGAAGACGGAGAAGAAAAAGGGCTAAGTCAACAGAAGCCCAGACAATCCGGACCGCCGTCCGGATGATCCGGCCTCAGCCCAGATGATCCGGACCCCGGCCCGAACGATCCGGATAATGTGCCCAATGACACACGAGGCGTCATCTTGGAGCTGGGTCATCCGGACCCAGGCCCGGATCATCCGGCCACACCCGGACGTCCGGACCAGGTCCCGGACATCCGGCCTTTCCGCAGATGCTCCAACACTACCGGATCATCCGGAAGCCATCCCGGATCATCTGGACCCCTTGAAGCCCGGATCATCCGGACCAACTCCCGGATCATCCGGCCACCGACTGTGTGCGTGACTTGGACCGAGGCCCGTGTACCCGTTTCGCCCCCTCACTTACCCATTCACCCGTTGGACCATAAATAGACCTTCTACTCCCCATTTTTAGGGTTAGCAAATGTTTAGCTCATGTTTGTGAGAGATCTTTGCTCATCCACTTGGTAGACTTCTCTATGGAGATTGGAGCCTCCACCGGAGAAGATCCCCCAAGCAGATTCAAGACCCCTTTTAGGGAAGAACTCAAGACCTCCTCATAGAGAAGACCGGCTACCTTTGTATCGTCCCTAGTTGTCCGTGGATCGTGTATCTTTTCTTATGTACTCTGGGATCTAGCCCATGTGTGACTTATTCGTGTCGGCTTAGTGATTCCTCTCGTGTTTCTTATTGTGTTTTCTCTCCATTCTTCCCCGTGTTCTTCATGATTTTCGTGGGATCCGCTCCTTTCGTGAAAGATCGGGCGATTAGGGTCTCTACCCTACATCATCTTGGTATCATGAGCAAGGTTGATCACGATTTCGGAGCCTCCCCTCTTTGTTTTCTAGCTTGATTTAATTGTTTTTCGTCCTAATCCAAAAATACCCACAAAAATAGCCCAAATTTTTTTCTTGTGATTTGTGAATTTTGATGATATTTTGTTGGTTTTGATCCGTGAGTTTGTTGTGTTGCAAGTGGATCTACCCTTCCCGCACCACCTGCACCTCGAAATCCCTCCAAACTCCGCGAAACCCCCGAATTTGTGGCTGTTTTCGAGTTCATCCCGAGCCATCCCTGAGCGAGATTGACCCGCCCGGATCATCCGGCTGGTCGCCCGGATCATCCTGCTCCTGGCCCGGATCATCCGGCTTCCTCTGACCAAACTGCATTTCCTGCAGTTTTTTACCACCGCCGCCTACGCCCCCGCATACCCACTTCGAGCACCACCTCCTAACTTCCGCAAACACCTACGCAAACCTTTCCAATACCCCAACCCACACCACCACTTGACCGCTACCTACTCCAACACTTTTTGTCGCACTTGGTTTCGAGAATTTGAGTTGTGGCTCACCGTTTCCTTTCGTTTTTCGGCTACCTAGGGACAGTTCGACATCAACATCACCCCCGCTCATTTTCGACAAGGACTACTACGAACAACTACACCCTTGTGGTATCAATTTCCCATTGGTATCATCTTGGTATTGTGATATCATCATACTCTTTCCCATTTGGATTGATAACCCCATAGCCTTACTTTTGCGTAGCTTACCCATCGAGACTAGCATTTGAGTATTGCCGGCAATGTGACTTGTGCACATTAGTGATCATACATCCCATAGCATACATACTATCATCGTGTTGCATATCTTGGAATCATCTCTTGTGTCACAAAGTTGTCATCGCAAACAAAATTGCTATCTTGGTCCGTGAAGCATCGCATGAGAAAAGAGCTCAAACATCAAAGAGCCAAAGAAGCTTTTAAGCAAAGAGAAAAGATAAGGAAAGAGCTTATAAGCAATAACCATAGCATCATACAACATTAAGATTGTCATACTCGATCATCTTGGATCATATCTCCGGAACATCATACTTAGGATAGAAGTCGTTGCATTTTTGCTTAGTAGGTTGTGCACAAGTTTGTATCCGCCTATTGTGCAATCGTGCTAGCGTCTCTCTAGTGTTGTGCAACAAGAGCATTTTCATGGATTCCACATTTTGGCTCACCCTTGGTTGCACGACCCCATTTATATTTCCGTGTGTTGTGTTTCCGTGTACCACATCTTGCTATTGGTCTACTTGTTGCATTTACAAGTTGTGAATCTTCTCCAACATTATTGAATCTTGCTTACATTCACATCAAAAATTGTGCCACCATCCTAACCAAGCTCCACCATAAGCTTTTGCTTGTGTAGGTGTGAGAAACCGACAAGAATTCGTACCAATTGTGCTATTCCCTTGTCCTACATTGGAGTGATCATCGATCCACTTTCAACTTCGGTCAAGGTACATTTGGTATTCATTCTTTTCTTTCTACCACTTACATTTGGCTTGGAATGATGGATAGGAAAAGTACTTCTACCAACCCACTCTTCATGGAGCAAGACGATGGCATGAACTCCTTCGTCACCAAAAGCTACCTCTTTGGTGCACAACATGCTTTGCATCAAGAACAACAAGCCATGAGTGACCGCATTGACAACCTCGCCACTGACTTGCGAATCTCCGAGCAACGTACAAGGGACTACTTTGACCACAAGCTCGACAATCACAAGCAAGAGAATGACGCAAGGATGGACGAGATTCTCACTTTATTTCTCAACCACTCTTCTTCCACTTCAAGAAGGAGCCGTTCAAGTCACCACTCTGACTTTACTCTCTCTGGCTCAAGTACACCGTCATCAAACACTCTTCGACGTGCTGCGCGCAACGAGAATCAAGAAAGCCTCAATCCTCTACGCGACACCGACTCGCAAGAGCACCGACGACGTCAAACCCAAGAAGCCTTTGCGCTAGCACGAGAACAGCAACGACAACGCCAACATGAAGAGGAAGAACGCGCGTGTCTACACCAAAATGCACAAGATGCCGAGGCACAACGTCAAGAACAACAACTCCGTGACACTCAAGCACTTGAGGCACAACGAGCTCTACGCGATTCAAGTCGAGCCGTAGCCGACCGAGGCCGACAAGCTCGTGACCATGCCGAAGCACTTCGCGAAGAAGTCCGCGAGAGGATTTATCAAGCTCGCGTGCACTATCAAGTTCCTCCTCGAGCTCGAGAAGATCCTCAACAAGCTCGCCAAGACCATCAAGTTCATCGAGAGCATGAAGACAATGGGAATCCTCCACGACAAGAGCAACACGAGGTTGACAACCCTCCGCGCCGAGAGCACCACGAGTTGAACAATCATCTACAACATGGGCGTCATTATCCCCGACCCCAACACAATGAAGAGCAGCACTACGGCAAGCTCAAGTTCAGCAAGCCCAAGTTCAACGGAATCAACGATCCCGAAGAGTACCTTTCATGGGCATTGAAAGTTGACAAGATCTTCCGTTTGCACAATTATGAAGAAGAGAAGAAGATCGCAATGGCATCCCTTGAGTTCCAACACTATGTGCTCATTTTGTGGGAACAAGTCATTGAGCGCCGCGCGGCAAGAGGTGAACCACCCATAACTACTTGGGCGCAAATGAAGGATGTCATGAGAGCACGCTTCGTACCTACCTACTACAACCATGACCTCTTCAAGAAACTCCAACTACTCAAGCAAGGAACCAAGAGCGTTGAAGAATAATACAAAGAGATGGAGATTGCAATGATAAGAGCCAATGTCACGGAAGATGATGAGCAAACAATGGCATGCTTCTTGAATGGACTCAATCATCCCATCAAGAAGATCGCCGACTTCCAACCATACTCAAATCTCATCGAGTTAGTGCACCAAGCTAGCAAAGTGGAATGCCAAGTGCAAGATGATTTCAAGTATGCCAAGTTCTCATCCAAGTCCTACGGCTTCACCAACAACCAAGCTTCAATGACTACAACACCGACTACAAAGCCTTCTTCTACCAAGATCGACAAATCGGCTTCCAAGAAAGCTTTGTCCAAATACAAGCCATCCTACTACGAGCAACTTCAAGCCGACAGCTTCATCATCATCAACCCCAACCGATGAGACCATCAAGACAAGTTCCTTCAAGTGTTTCACTTGCAGAGGCTGAGGCCACAAGTCCTATGAGTGCAAGATGATGCGGAGCATCCCAAGGTCATCCCCATGGACCTACCATTGTCTCATCAAGTGCCTAGTGGACCGATGACTCGATCACGTGCAAGAGCTCTTGAGACCGAGGTGACATCTCTCCTCTCACAATTCCACTTCGATGACCATGAGACATGGCTACTACCTCAAACAGAGACACTGTGCATACTTAGGTATCAAGGAGTTAGCCATGGAGACGCCAAGGAGCGAGGAGAATCCGAAGAGGAAGATGGACGTGAAGACGGAGAAGAAAAAGGGCTAAGTCAGCAGAAGCCCGGACGATCCGGACCGACGTCCGGACGATCCGGCCTCAGCCCAGATGATCTGGACCCCAGCCCAGACGATTCGGATAATGTGCCCAACGACACCCGAGGCGTCATCTTGGAGCTGCGTCATCCGGACCCAGGCCCGGATCATCCGGCCACACCCAAACGTCTGGACCAGGTCCCGCAATCCGGCCTTCCCGCAGATGCTCCAACACTACCGGATCATCCGGACGCCATCCCGGATCATCCGGACCCCCAAAGCCCGGATCATCCGGACCAACTCCCGGATCATCCGTCCACCGCCTGCGTGCGTGACTTGGGCCGAGGCCCGTGTACCCGTTTCTCCCCCTCACTTACCCATTCGCCCCTTGGACCATAAGTAGACCTTCTACTCCCCATTTTTAGGGTTAGAAAATGTTTAGCTCATGTTTGTGAGAGAGCTTTGCTCATCCACTTGGTAGACCTGTCTACGGAGATTCGAGCCTCCACAGGAGAAGATCCCCTAAGTGGATTCAAGACCCCTTTTAGGGAAGAACTCAAGACCTCCTCACGGAGAAGACCGGCTACCTTTGTATTGTCCCTAGTTGTCTGTGGATCATGTATCTTTTCTTATGTACTCGAGGATCTAGCCCATCTGTGACTTATTCGTGTCGTTTAGTGATTCCTCTCGTGTTTCTTATTGTGTTTTCTCTCTGTTCTACCCCGTGTTCTTCGTGATTTTCGCGGGATACGGTCCTTTCGTGAAAGATCAGGCGATTAGGGTCTCTACCCTACATCAGTCATTCTCATTTGAGTCCATCTTGATGCCCAAATCATGGATGCAAGAGTGTTATAAATTGTTAGTTGCTGTTACTTATCAGAGTATGATGATTTGTCATTTTTATCACATTTTTCGTGTGCTCCATATGGGCATGACCTCTACATGTGTTTTGATCTATGTCATGCCATATTTACAGGGGTGATTGCCATGTATTTTTGTGATCTTTGTGGTGACTAGCACAAGCATGCAAAGTAGCCTTCGTGATATTGCTGATTCCAGGGACTTAGGATTTTACAAAGTCATTTCCCTGGTGTTATTTTTATGGCATGTAAACATGATGCTACTGTGAGATCCGTCCTTTTTTGAGTTTCTTCAGTAAGGATGAGTTGGAAATATGGTTATGCTCTATCCATCCATGCCCCTGTTTGCAATTATGGAGTGCCCTAGCATGTCTTAATCTTTCTCTACTTTTTCTATAAAATGTTCCTAGCAAATTGTTTACGTGTTAATCAATTTTTCCATGGTCGTGGTAGTTTATCCATGCATGCTTTGAACTTGCTCTTGCCATGGTTAGCATCATAAACATGTCTTCTTGCTGTTGGTATGCTTAGCTTGTCATGCAATGCCTTGTGATGAGTGATGCTCGCAAAGATGCCTTCATAATTCTGTTTATGCCATGCTCGGTTTTCTACCAATTCTGAATCTATTAATAAAACTTGCTATGTTTAAATGAGTGCCATCATATTTTCGGTGCCTTTTGGGCTCATGATCATTAAGGGACTTTTGTTCTATGCTTTGCGTAGATTCATGCCATGCCTTTTATTGCTATGATCTATTCTTGTAGCATGTTGTTTGCTTGCTCTAAACATGGCTTCCTGATGTTATTCCTGGCATGTTAGTATATTTCACTAAGTTTGTGAAGCTGCTATCTTTTGCACTTTTTCCATGCTTTTTTGAACCTGCTGTTGTGTGATTTAACCTTAGCTCAGTGTTCATGTTTTGTGAAGCATCTTGAGTATATCACTGCCATATGCTTTTTTGCTATGTTGGAGTGTAGTAGCTTAGTTTCTTGTTGCATTCTAGATGGCATCGTGCTGTTAATTGCAGAATTGTGCCATTTGCAAACCGTGCATCAGATTTCGGTGATCTTTATATCGATTACGACCGAAATCATCTCATCTTTCCAGAGGCACACTTGGTTTGCCAAGTTGATGCCTGGTTCAATCTTTCCCTTCCGAAGCACACATATGCATTGCATATCACATCTCGCATATCATGCCATGTTTTGCATCATGTTGCTTGCGCATTGCACCATGGTTGATTGTTGTTTCATTTGCTTGTGTTCTTGCTTTGGGTAGAGCCGGGAGACGAGTATGTGATCGAGGAACATGTTGAGTATTCTAACGAAGATCAAGCTTTCGTCAACTCTGAGAACTTTGTAGGCAAGATGACCATACCCTCGAAATCACTTCTATCTTTTCTTGCTAGTTGTTCGCTCTTTTGCTATGTCGCGATACCTACCACTTGCTTTATCATGCCACCCATATTGCCATGTCAAGCATCTAACACACCCTTCCTAGCAAACCGTTGTTTGGCTATGTTACCGCTTCGCTCAGCCCATCTTATAGCATTGCTAGTTGCAGGTGGAGTTGGAGTTTGTTCCATGTTGGAACATGGATATCTGTTGGGATATCATTATTATATATTGTTTGCTTTAATGCATCTATATACTTGGTAAAGGGTGGAAGGCTCGGCCTTATGCCTGGTGTTTTGTTCCACTCTTGCCGCCCTAGTTTTCGTCATACCGGTGTTATGTTCCTTGATTTTGCGTTCCTTACGCGGTTGGGTGATAATGGGAACCCGTTGACAGTTCGCCTTGAATAAAACTCCTCCAGCAAGGCCCAACCTTGGTTTTACCATTTGCTACCTAAGCCTTTTTCCCTTAGGTTCCGTGGACTCGAGGGTCATCTTTATTTTAAACCCTCGGGCCAGTGCTCCTCTGATTGTTGGTCCAACCTGTCAGCCGCCGGTGGCCACCAGGGGCAACTCTGGGTTGGCCTACCGGAATCTTGGACAATCCGTTGTGCCCTGAGAACGAGATATGTGCAGCTCCTATCGGGATTTGTCGGCACATTCGGGTGGCTTTGTTGGTCCTGTTTTACCATTGTCGAAATGTCTTGTAACCGGGATTCCGAGACTGATTGGGTCTTCCCGGGAGAAGGAACATCCTTCGTTGACCGGGAGAGCTTGTGATGGGCTAAGTTGGGACACCCCTGCAGGGATTTGAACTTTCGAAATCCATGCCCACGGTTATGGGCAGATGGGAATGTTTTAATGTCCGGTTGTAGAGAACCTGACACATAACTTAATTAAAATGAATCAACCGCGTGTGTAGCTGTGATGGTCTATTTTCGGCGGAGTCCGGGAAGAGAACACGGTCTCGTGTTATGCTTGAACATAAGTAGCTTCAGGATCACTTCTTGATCACTATTAGCTTCCCGGCTGTACTTTGCATCTCTTCTCGGTCTCATTTGCATAAGCTAGCCACCATATATGCTTAGTGCTTTGCTGCAGCTCCACCTCACTACCCTTTCCTACCCTTAAGGTTAAATAGTCTTGATCGCGAGGGTGTGAGATTGCTGAGTCCCTGTGACTCACAGTTACATCCAAACAGATGCAGGTGCCGATGATGCCAGTGCAGGGGACGCTACCAAACTCGAGTGGGAGTTCGACGAGGATTCGGGACGTTACTATTGTTTCTTTTCCGGATGATCAGTAGAGGAGCCCAGTTGGGACGATCAGGGATCTAGCATTTGGGGTTGTCTTTCTTTATTTTGGTTCCGTAGTCGGACCTTGATTGTATTCTGGATGATGTATGGATTATTTATGTATTGTGTGAAGTGGCGATTGTAAGCCAACTCTTTATCCCTTTCTTATTCAGTACATGGGATGTGTAAAGATTACCCCTCTTGCGACAGACCTACCATGCGCTATGCCTCTAAGTCGTGCCCCGACACGTGGGAGATATAGCCGCATGTGGGTGTTACAAGTTGGTAATCAGAGCCTTCCCGACTTAGGAGCCCCCTGCTTGATCGAATCGCTGACGTTGTTGAGTCTAAAAAAATGTTTTGAGTCTTAGGATTATATATATCGAGAGTAGGATTCTTTTTACTCCAGTCCCTTCGTCACTCTGGTGATGCCTCCTGACGTAGAGTTTCGACTCTTCTCTCCTCAAATTTCTCAAAAAAAATTAGGATCACGCGGCTATCTTGGAATTGTTCCAATGGTTTTGTGACGAGAACATTGTTCTTGGTGCCTCCTGACATTTAGGGGTTGTGGCAGTGTCCCGGGGAGTTGAGCTCGAGGTGTTGTCATCACAATTTTATCGTTGCAGTTCTGGAATACCTGAGTTCCGACATCGAAAATCTCTTTTATGCAGTTGTTGGTGAGATAACCTCGACGCCACCCAGTACTGGGGCGGGAGTTCGGGAGTATTGCCATAACTCATATAACAAGATGCTTTTCGAAGGTTGAGGTAAATGATTTCCAAAGTTTCTTGGTTATGTGTTGAAGGATGGATACAGCTGGATGTAGGATTTGCTAGTTTTGGGTGAGATATTATGCTTCCCCTGTATCCCCAACACCTGATTGCATAACCAGAAAGTTTCGGGAGTTTTATAGGTGGGAATTCATGTAGCTCTAGTTATTTCTTCCCGCAGATATTTGGTTTGTGATTGGGTAATCCTTACCAATTATTTGTTCATTCTGTACCTTGTTGCTTTATTCATCTATCTTATCTAAGTGGCTTCTCAATTTATGGAAGTGTGATGATTTACTTTGGAATTCATTCGTTAATTCTTGTTCGAATGTTAAGGCTATATGTTGCAATTTCGATCCATTGATTCAGCTTGAATATATGTCTTTCAAGATGCTAACGGATGTCAACCTCTTCAGGATGGCTCCTCCAACGCGTCAGAATCCGGAACCCTGCCACCACCTCCACCTCCGGAGGCATGGCAAGCTGTCATGGCAGCACCAACGCCAACACTCAGATGCTTTTGCAACTCTTGCAAGAGCGCAACCAAGGGCAAGCAACCAAGGAAATCAAGGCCAAGGCAACAATCAGCCTCAGTTGCTACCCTTCAATCAGTTCCTCGCAAACCAGCCGAAGTCCTTCAGCAACTGTGTCGAGGCCACAGACGCCGACGACTAGCTCGTGGATATCTGCAAACATTTTGAGTGTAGCAATGTCAGGCCTGAGGACTTTGTCCAAGTTTGCTTCGTTTCAACTCAAGGACCAAGCTGTTGAGTGGTATCAACAATACAGAGATTCCAGAGGAGGTCGTGTGATTACCTGGGATGATTTCCGCCGAGACTTCAAAGCTCATCACATTCCACAAAGTGTGCTGAGAGTAAGCGTGAGGAGTTCCGCAATCTCAAGCAAGGCAACATGTCTGTGTATCAATACAATATCCTATTTCAGAGGCTCGCTCACTTTGCTAAACAAGACGTCCCTGATGAAAAGAGCATGATTTATCAATTCATAGGTGGCCTTAGAGAAGATCTGCAATTAGCTCCCGTGCTTTTTGAGCCAACCAAGTATGATGAATTCTTCAACATGGCACTAAAGCAAGAGGCCCCTCAGATTAAGTGTGATGCCTCTAAGAAGAGAGTCAGGGATGCAGTTCAATCTTCTTCTTCAACTCAAGTGGCAGCTAAGCAATAGAAGTTCTGGTTGCCTCCTCCTCCTCTGTTTCGTCAGCCCTACCAGGAGAAGAGTAAAGGTGGCAATGGATCTTCCCACCCACCCAATCCAGGCTATCAGAACAAAGCTCAGTCTCATACTCCAAGGTCAAGTGCTCCTTATCACCGTCCGCTCTTAGAGGTTACTTGCAACAAGTGTCAGCAAAAAGGGCACTATGCGAACAAATGCTTCAACCAAAGGTGCCTTCCGCCTCCTCCTCATGTGAGATCTTCCAGCAATGCAGTGGTCAAGCATAATTCCAAGTTTGCAAAGGACAACATGATGAACGTAGCTCAGGAAGAGGACTCTTTAGAAGTAATCATGGGTAATCTTCCTGTTAATGATATTCCTGCAAAAGTTCTTTTTGACACTGGTGCATCGCTTAGTTTCATCTCAAGATCATTTGCATCAAAGCATGAGTTGGCTTTCCAAGTTTTGCCTAGTCCGTTAGCAATTGTCTCACCGGATAAACTCATGAACGCTAACTCCATGGTTCCGGATGTTTCTATCAAGATGGGTGATTATAATTTCTATCCTCTCCAATTGTTCTTGGTGTCTTCGATATTGATCTAATTCTCGGCATGGACTGGCTTTCTAAGCACAAGGCTCACCTTGATTGTGCTGCCAGGCAGATTCAACGGACACACTCTTCTGAGGATGTGATCATCTATGCCACTCGTGATGATACCATTCGACTGTTTTCTCTCAATGAGAAGGGCGAGTTGAATGCCATCTCTCATATTCCAGTCATTTGTGAATATCAAGACGTCTTTCCAGAATATCTTCCAGGAATGCCTCCTCACCGGCCAGTTGAATTTGTCATCGATATTGAGCCTGGCACGGAACCTATTTGCAAATGTCCTTACAAGCTTGGACCAGAAGAGTTGAAGGAGTTGAAGAAACAACTCGATGAACAAGAGCGTATGGGTGTGATCAGACCGAGTTCATCTCCATGGGGTTGTGGTGTTCTTTTTTTTAAGAAGGTTGGAACGGAACGACTATGCGTCGACTACCGTCCATTGAACAAGAAAAAAATAAACAACAAGTACCCACTTCCAAACATCAATGAGTTATTCGAGCAACTTAAGGGCGCTCAAGTTTTCTCCAAGCTTGACCTCCGTATGGGTAATCATCAGATTCACATTCGTGAACAAGATATCCCCAAGACAACATTCAGAACAAGCTATGGTTCTTATGAATATACTGTCATGTCTTTCGGCCTTGTCAATGCTCCTCCAATGTTCTCTCGCATGATGAACTTCATCTTCAACCCTTACACAAATGATTTCGTCTTGGCTTATCTCGATGACATTTTCGTCTTTTCCAAGAACAAGGAGGATCATGCCAAGCATTTGAGATTGGTACTCGAGAAACTCAGAGAGCATCAATTCAATGCGAAGTTTTCAAAGTGTGAGTTCTGGCTTGATGAGGTTCTCTACCTTGGCCATATCATCTCATCCAAGGGCATTGCTGTTAATCCTGAGAAGGTGTCTGGAATTGTGAATTGGGATCCGCCTCAGAATGTCAAGCAGCTCCGCAGATTTCTTGGGCTTGCAAGCTATTGTCGAAGATTCATTGAGAATTTCTCTAAGATTGCAAAGCCTCTTTCAAACCTCCTCCAGAAGCATGTCAAGTATGTCTAGACACCTGAATGTGACGTGGCTTTCAACACCCTAGAAGAGAAGTTAGTCACAGCTTCTGTCTTGACTCCTCCTGATGAATCCAAACCATTCGAAGTTTTTTGTGATGCCTCCCTACAAGGTCTTGGTGCTGTGTTAATGCAAGAGAAGAAATTTGTGGCTCATACCTCTCACCAATTGAAGCCCAACGAAAAGAACTACCCCACTCACGACCTCGAGTTGCCGACAGTTGTCCATGCATTATTAACGTGGAGACATCTCTTGTTGGGAAGGAAAGTGGACATCTTCACTATTCATAAGAGCCTCAAGTACATCTTCACTCAGCCCAACCTCAACCTCAGACAGACTTGTTGGGTCGAAATGATTCAAGAATACAATCCGAGTATCGAATATACTCCAGGCAAGGCCAATGTCATTGCAGATGCTTTGAGCAGGAAGGCTTACTACAACAGCCTAGTTCTCAAGCCCTTCCAACCGGACCTTTGTGAAGCTTTCCGCAAACTAAATCTCCAAGTTGTTCCTCAAGGCTTCCTTGCCAACCTCCAAGTGTCTCCTACTTTGGAAGATCAAATTCATGAGGCACAACTTCTTGATGCAATGGTGAAGAAGGTGAAAATGGGATCGCCAAGACCCAACCCAAGTACAAGTGATATCGCCTTGATGACAAAGATACTCTATTCTTCGAGGATCAAATTGTGGTTCCTAAGGGTGATCTACGTAAAGTCATTATGAACGAGGTGCACAATTACCTTCTATCCATTCATCCTGGAAGTACGAAGATGTACCATGACCTCAAGCAGTCGTATTGGTGGACTCGAATGAAGCGAGAAATTGCTTAGTTCATGAATGAATGTGATGTCTGCAGAAGAGTGAAAGCTGAACACCAACGACCAGGTGGTCTCCTCCAAGCTCTTGCCATTCCAGAATAGAAGTTTGACCATATTGAGATGGACTTCATGACTGGATTTCCCAAGTCCAAATGTGGAAATGATGCTATCTTTGATGTCATCGACAAGCTTACAAAAGTGGCTCATTTTCTTCCTATCAAGGAATCTATCACAGCAGCTCAGTTAGCAGAGCTATACACCTCCAGGATTGTCTCCTTGCACGAAATTCCACAGTTGATATCTTCAGATCGTGGAAGCATCTTTACCTCTAAGTTCTGGGACTCCTTCCAAAAGGCCATGGGCACCAACATTCGCTTCAGCACAGCCTTCCATCCTCAAACTAGTGGACAAGTCGAGCGAGTCAATCAAATTCTTGAAGATGTGCTCAAGGCTTGTGTCATTTCCTTCGGTACAAAGTGGGAAGATTGTCTTCCATATGCCGAGTTCTCCTACAACAACAGCTTCCAAGCGAGCTCGGGCAAGGCCCCATTCGAGATTCTCTATGGAAGAAAGTGTCGTACTCCTCTTAATTGGTCAGAGACTGGTGAACGCCAACTTCTTGGCAATGACTTAATCACAGAAGCTGAAGAAATGTGTAAAGTCATCCGTGAAAATCTCAAAGCCACGCAATCGTGCCAGAAGAGTTACTATGATAGCAAGCATCATGACTTGGCTTTCGAGGTCAGAGAACATGTCTACCTCCGCGTCTCTCCAATGAAAGGTACTCGTCGCTTCGGTATCAAAGGGAAGCTTGCCCCTAGATACGTGGGTCCTTTCAAGATCATTTGTAAAAGAGGCGACCTCGCCTATCAACTTGAGCAATCGTCCAACTTCGCAAATGTGCATGATGTGTTTCACGTGTCACAGCTTCGCAAGTGCTTCAAGACTCCTGAGCGCACCATCAACTTTGAAGAGATTGATCTTCAAGAAGACATGTCTTATCATGAGCATCCCGTTGCTATTCTTGAAGAAACTGAGCGCAAGACTCGCAACAAGTCTATCAAATTCCTGAAAGTGAAGTGGTCACACCATTCCGACTGAGAAGCCACCTGGGAACACGAGGACCACCTCCGTTTCGAATATCAGGAGTTCTTTCAGTCCTAGATCTTAGGACAAGATCCTTTCGTAGTGGTGGAGTGTTGTAACACCCCAGATGTAACTTGCAATATTTGTAACTCCGACTCTACCATTTTCGGTTCTAAGTTATGAGATTCCCTGCGTGGTTGGTTTTGTCTTCGTTTTGCACTTTGTTCATGTCACGCATTTCATATCATGTCATCATCTGCATCTCATTTGCATACGTGTTCGCCTCATGCATCCGAGCATTTTCCCCGTTTCCGTTTTGCAATCCGACACTCCTACGTCCTCCTGTGCCCCCTTTTGCCTCTTTTCATGAGTGGGAGTTAAACATTCTCAGAATGGACCAAGATTTGCCAAGCAACCTTGGTACACCACCAGTAGACCGCCTGTCAAATTTCATGCCATTTGGAGTCCGTTTGATACTCCAACGGTTAACCGGCGAACCGCAAAGGCCTCGTGTGTGTTGCAGCCCAACACCCCTCCAAAGCGGCCCAATAACCCTTCCAAACCACTCCCATGTCCTCCGCCGTCGGATCACGATCGCGTGGTCGAAAACTACACTTCATTTGGACACTCCTACCTCCTCCTACCTATAAATATGTGCCCCTCCCGGATTTTCGCACAGTCTAACCCTAAAAATCGCCCTCCGCCGGCACCGGACAAAATGGCCGCCGCCCCGCAGCCACTGGCGTCGCGCCACGTGGCCCGGATCAGCCTCCGCCTCCACGGCCTGTCGCGGGCCCGCGCGAGCCGCCGCCCAAGCGCCTGCACGCTGCGCCGCCGCCCCGCTCTGCCACTAGTCGCCGACGCCGCCGCCCTGCCATCGTTCCTCCGCGCCGCGCCCACGACCCCGCCGCCTCGCGGCTCCTCTCTGCCGCCGTCGGAGCTCGCGCCACCGCTCCGGCGCTCCTCCGCCGCCGCCCGGATCCGGTCGCTCCGGCCTCCACAGCGCCTCCTCCCACCGCCTCCGTCCCTGTCCGCTCCGGCGAAGGTCTGGCCGACCTTGGGAGTCGCGCCCGAACCCTAGATCTGACCGGAGGTTGTCCCCGTTTTTCCTCTAAGTTGTTTATTTTTTTGCATTCTGTTGCCCTATTCGTGATGTCATAAGTTCTTGCATGTAGCTCCGTTTTGAGCGTGCAATATGTCATAATGTTCATAATGAGATGCTCTTAATTTTGTTTCATTGGGTCATGCTCATTTGAGTCCATCTTGATGCCCAAATCGTGGATGCAAGAGTGCTATAAATTGTTAGTTGTTGTTACTTATCAGAGTATGAGGATTTGTCATTTTTTTCACATTTGTCGTGTGCTGCATATGGGCATGAGCTCTACATGTGTTTTGATATATGCCATGCCATATTTATAGGGGTGCTTGCCATGTATTTTTGTGATCTTTGTGGTGACTAGCAAAAGCATGCAAAGTAGCCTTTGTGTTATTGCTGATTTTAGGGACTTAGGATTTTACTAAATCATTTCCCTGGTGTTATTTTTCTGCCATGTAAACATGATGCTACTGTGAGATCCATCGTTGTTTTGAGTTTCTTCAGTAAGGATTAGTTGGACATATGGTTATGCTCTATCCATCCATGCCCCTGTTTGCAATTATGGAGTGCCCTAGCATGTCTTAATCTTGCTCTACTTTTGCTATAAAATGTTCCTGGCAGATTGTTTACGTGTTAATCAATTTTTCCATGGTCGTTGTAGTTGATCCATGCATGCTTTGAACTTGCTCTTGCCATGGTTAGCTTCATAAACATGTCTTCTTGCTGTTGGTATGCTTAGCTTGTCATCCGATGCCTTGTGATGAGTGATTTGAGCTCGCAAAGATGCCTTCATAATTCTGTTTATGCCATGCTCAGTTTTCTGCCAAGTCTGAATCTGTTAATAAAACTTGTTATGTTTACATGGGTGCCATCATATTTTTTGCGCCTTTTTGGCTCATGATCATTAAGGGACTTTTGTTCTATACTTTGCGTAGATTGATGCCATGCCTTTTATTGCTATGATTTGTTCCTGTAGCATGTTGTTTGCTTGCTCTAAACACTGCATCCTCGTGTTATTCCTGGCATGTTAGTATATTTCACTAAGTCTGTGAAGCTGATATCCTTTGCACTTTTTCCATGCTTGTTTGAACCTGCTCTTGTGTGATTTAGCCGTAGCTCAGTGTTCATGTTTTGTCAAGAATATTGAGTATATCACTGCCATATGCTTTGTTGCTATGTTGGACTGCAGTAGCTTAGTTTCTTGTTGCATTCTAGATGGCATCGTGCTGTTAATCGCAGAATTGTGCCATTTGCAAACCGTGCATCCGATTCCGGTGATCTTTATATCGATTTCGACCCAAATCATCTCATCTTTCCAGCGGCACACTTGGTTTGCCAAGTTGATGCCTGGTTCAATCTTTCCCTTCCGAAGAACGCATATGCATTGCATATCACATCTCGCATATCATGCCATGTTTTGCATCATGTTGCTTGCGCATTGCATCATGGTTGATTTATGTTTCATTTGCTTGTGTTTTTGCTTTGGGTAGAGCCAGGAGACGATTATGTGATCGAGGAACCTGTTGAGTATGCTAACGAGGATCAAGCTTTCGTCAACTCTAAGATCTTTGCAGGCAAGCTGACCATACCCTCGAAATCACTTCTATCTTTGCTTGCTAGTTGTTCGCTCTTTTGCTATGCCGCGATACCTACCACTTGCTTTATAATGCCTCCCATATTGCCATGTCAAGCCTCTAAGCCACCTTTCCTAACAGTTGTTTGGCTATGTTACCGCTTTGCTCAGCCCCTCTTATAGCGTTGCTAGTTGTAGGTGGAGATGGAGTTTGTTCCTTGTTGGACCATGGATATTTGTTGGGATATTATTATTATATATTGTTTACTTTAATGCATCTATATACTTGGTAAATGGTGGAAGGCTCGGCCGTATGCCTGGTGTTTTGTTCCACTCTTGCCGCCCTAGTTTTCGTCATACCGGTGTTATGTTCCTTGATTTTGCGTTCCTTACGTGGTTGGGTGATAATGAGAACCCCTTGACAATTCGCCTTGAATAAAAATCCTCCAGCAAGGCCCAACCTTGGTTTTACCATTTGCTACCTAAGCCTTTTTCCCTTGGGTTCCGCAGACTCAAGGGTCATCTTTATTTTAAACCCACGGGCCAGTGCTCCACTGAGTGTTGGTCCAACCTGTCAGCCGCCGGTGGCCACCAAGGGCAACTCTGGGTTGGAATACCGGAATCTTGGATAATCCGGTGTGCCCCGAGAATGAGATATGTGCAGCTCCTGATGGGATTTGTCGGCAGATTCTGGTGGCTTTGCTGGTCTTGTTTTACCATTGTCGAAATGTCTTGTAACCGGGATTCCGAGACTGATCGGGTCTTCCCGGGAGAAGGAACATCCTTCGTTGACCGGGAGAGCTTGTGATGGGCTAAGTTGGGACACCCCTGCAGGGATTTGAACTTTCGAAATCCATGCCCACGGTTATGGGCAGATGGGAATGTTTTAATGTCCGGTTGTAGAGAACCTGACACATAACTTAATTAAAATGAATCAACCGCGTGTGTAGCTGTGATGGTCTATTTTCGGCGGAGTCCGGGAAGAGAACACGGTCTCGTGTTATGCTTGAACATAAGTAGCTTCAGGATCACTTCTTGATCGCTATTAGCTTCTCAACCGTGCTTTGCTTCTCTTCTCGCTCTCATTTGCGTAAGCTAGCCACCATATATTCTTAGTACTTTGCTCCAACTCCAACTCCACCTCACTACCCTTTCCTACCCTTAAGCTTAAATGGTCTTGATCACGAGGGTGTGAGATTGCTGAGTCCCCGTGAATCACAGTTACTTCCAAGCAGATGCAGGTGCTGATGATGCCAGTGCAGGGGACGCTACCGAACTCAAGTGGGAGTTTGACGAGGATTCGGGCCATTACTATATTTCTTTTTTGGATGATCAGTAGAGGAGCCCAGTTGGGACGATCGGGGATCTAGCATTTGGGGTTGTCTTTCTTTATTTTGGTTCTGTAGTCGGACCTTGATTGTATTCTGGATGATGTATGGATTATTTATGTATTGTGTGAAGTGGCGATTGTAAGCCAACTATTTATCCCTTTCTTATTCAGTACATGGGGTGTGTAAAGATTACCACTCTTGCAACATGCATACCATGCGGTTATGCCTCTAAGTCGTGCATCGACATGTGGGAGATATAGCCGCATCGTGGGTGTTACAACGCCATCTTTGATGGTCATGATTATCCCAAGTGGAAGGCCACGATGAAGAAACGCCTCATGGCGATGAAGAGCGAACTGTGGACCGTCACTGAGATTGGTCTTACCGATCTATGCAAGATGGCGGAGGCTAATGATATTCGCAATTATTCTCTACTTAACCTCACGGTGAAGGACATCATCTACTCAGAAACATTATGCATCTCTGCCATGCAAAGCTCATCTGGGACCGACTTTGTGAGGTCTATGAAGGTCATCGAACTCATCATGATCCCTAGTTTGAGGATTTCACGGAATCATGCAATGCTATGACTTTCGATCTGGAATCATCATCCTCTTCACCATGTCTTATGGCAAAAGGTGCCAAGGTAACTGAATGCTACCTATCTGAGTCCAGTGATGATGAATCTGGTGATGAATTTGGACCTAGCTATACCAAACTTGCTTCCCTTGCCACTAAACAACAAAGAGTTTTGGAAAAAGTTCAAAACATGCTAGATGAGAGCGATGATATGTTGGGTGAAGAAATGGATCGTTCTAAAGCTTTGGTTGAAAGTCTTCAAAGACTTCAAACTAAGTATGATAATCTTCAGAGTCATCATAACACTCTCTTATTTGATCATGAGAAGCTTTATTATGAATTTCTTCAAAGAAAGCAAGATCTTGAGTAGCTAAGAGTGACTTATGAAGATCTTTAGAAGGAACGCGATTCATTGCCTGCTCAACAAATCATTTCTGCTTAGGTGGAATTCATTCCACCATATTTGAAATGCATTGAACGTGAATCTGCTAATTCTTCACCTGAAAGTTCAAATGCTTCTATTGCTGCAATTTCTTCAACTGTGTCTACTATCACAAATTCCTCATGTGAGGATTCTGCTAGTATCACTGACCATGCAGGGCTGAAGGAATTGTATGCGACAGGCATGTACAAAAGCTTCAAAGGGCATCAGGCTCTTTGTGATGTGCTTAAAAAGTAGATCCTCAACATGAACCCTAGGAAAGAGGGTACTGCCTTTGGGAGGAAACTCAATGCTGATGGGACCTACAGGAAACCTGAACAGTATCCCAAAACCTCATGGGTCGCTACAAAGGGACCTTCATTGGATCCATCTACTTTATCTAGCTTTACATGTGAATCTTCATATTCTTCTGATGAGTCATTTGACTCCAACTATAAACTGTTCAAAAATCAGAATGGTGAAGTATTTGCTAGATATGTTGGCACTAACTATAGGAACGGTCCCCCTATGAAGAAAATCTGGGTTCCCAAAAGGTGCCTTGAAAGTCTTCAGGTGAATGTCATCATGACTCCACATGTGAAGAAAAGGAACCCCAGATCAAATTCTTCATATGGACCAAAGTCTTCATACAGATCAAATTCCTCATATGCATCAATGTCCTCATATGAACATCATCGTGCTAACCCTTCTATTTCGCAGGGAAGATCTAAGGGCTATGAATATGAGCATTATTCATCAAACCATTATGTTCATAAGTCCTCGACGAATTTGTCTGCTTATTCATATGCTTACTCTAACCCTTCTTATGTGAAACGAAGTAGATTGGCTTAAATGCCATCTTTCTCTTATGGAGCTCACAGAATGATGAACTCTTTGCCACCCCTCCTGATGTGGGTGGTGAAGAAAAAGAACTATATGTAGGGTCAGGTCTCCAGACAAACTTAAACGTCTGAAGAATTTGCTGGAGACCTGAATGTGCTTGAAAGGACGCAAGCTAATCACAAAGAAATGAACTTTCATTTCTCACGTCCTTATGATGCTATATCAATTATATTGCTTGATGAAATTGATCTAATGAATTTGATGTCATATTCTTCATTGTTGAAGTATATGAGTTCGTAAGATGCACTAATTCATCTGCAGGATGATTAACCCAAAGCCACTAAGTTGGTCCTCAACAGTGGATGTACAAATCACATGACTGGTGAAAGGAACTTAATGATGGGCACTGCTTTATCTCCATCGCATCTAAAGCATATCACCTATGCTGACATCAGAAGTGACAATTGAACCGAGTTCAAGAATACTAGTCTTGATGACTATCTTGATGAACTTTGTATTACTCACGAGTTAACTGCTCCTTATACTCCTCGGCAGAATGGCGTCGTGGAGCGCAAGAACAGGACTCTTGGGGAGATGGCTTGCACTATGCTTGATGAATACAAGACACCTCCTCGCTTCTGGCCTGAGGTAATTGATACTATGTGCCACATCATCAATAGGGTGTATCTTCACAAATTCTTCAGAGAGACCTCATATGAACTCCTCACTAACAAGAAACCAAATGTAAGTTATTTCAAAGTCTTTGGTGCTAAATGTTGGATTAGAGATCCTCATCACAATTCTAAACTTGCACTGTGCTTGGTTATGGAAAGGACTCGCACACCTACAAAGTATTCAACACCTATCACCACAAGGTTGTTGAAACTTTAGATGTGTGGTTCGATGAAACTAACGGCTCGCAAAGAGAGCACCTACCTCCTGTGCTAGATGAAATACCACCTGAGGAATCCATTAAGTTCAAGGCAACTAAGGATGTCATTCCCACCGAAGAATCTGCTGAAGAAGTCATTCCTGATCGTGAAGAACATCATGCTGGTGCACCTGAGGAAAATGGTTCTGAAGAAAATGCTGAGCCCCCTCAATGTCGTCAACCAACCCATCCTCGCGCTGCAAATGAAGTGAAGATTGAGAGAATTATCAACGACATCAAAGCACTAGGTCCTCTCACATGCTCAAAACCTTCACATTTGTCTAACTTGTGTGGGCACTTTGCTTTTGTCTCTATCACAGAGCCCACCAAAGTAGATGAGGCATTTCGGGAGCCTGAGTGGATTCAAGCGATGCAAGAGGAATTACATCAGTTCGAGCTCAACAATGTGTGGGATCTTGTCAAGCGACCAGACCCATGCAAGCACAATATCATCGGCACCAAATGGATCTACCACAACAAGCAAGATGAAAATGGCCTTGTGGTTAGGAATAAGGCATGGCTTGTAGCTCAAGGCTACACATAGGTTGAAGGAATTGATTTCGATGAAACTCTTGCACCTATTGCTAGACTTGAGGCTATTCGCATATTTCTTGCTTATGCTAACCATCATAATATCATCTTATATCAAATGGATGTGAAAAGTGCATTCCTCAATGGTAAGCTTGAGGAAGAAGTATATGTTGCTCAACCCAGGTTTTGAAGATCCAAATCATCCTGACAAAGTATTCAGACTCAATAAGGCCCTCTATGGTCTCAAGCAGGCCCCTCGGGCGTGGTATGATACTCCAAAGGAATTCCTCATGAAGAAAGGCTTCAAACCCGGTTCACTTGACCCAACTCTTTTCACCAAAACCTATGATGATGAATTATTCGTGTCCAAAATATATGTTGATGATATCATCTTTGGCTGTACTGACCAACGTTACAGTGATGAATTTTCCTATATGATGAGTGAAGAATATCAAATGTCTATGATGGGAGAATTAAAATTATTCTTAGGTATTCAAATTCGTTAACAACGCAACGGCATCTTCATATCATAGGATAAATACCTCAAGGATGTATTGAGGAAATTCGGCATGCAAGATTGCAAAGGCATCAAAATCCCTATGCCCACAAATGGACATCTATGCACTGATGAAAATTGTATAGCTTCGATCAAAAGGTATACCGCTCCATGATTGGCTCTTTATTGTATCTATGTGCATCTAGGCCAGATATTATGCTTAGTGTTTGCATGTGTGCCCGCTTTCATGCTACACTAAAGGAATCACACCATAAGGATGTGAAAGCATATTCTTCGATATCTAGCTCACACTCCAACACTTGGATTATGGTATCCCAACGGCTCGGCTTTTGATCTCATTGGATATTCTGACTCTGACTATGCTGGTGATCGTGTGGACCGCAAGTAAACATCAGGCACATGCCATTTCCTCGGACATTCCTTGGTATGTTGGTCCTCGAAGAAACAGAACTGCGTATCACTTTCTATTGATGAAGCTGAGTACATTGCTGCTGGTTTATGTTGTGCTCAATTGCTATGGATGAAGCAAACCCTCAAGGCTACGACATCAATGTGAAGAATGTGCCACTCTACTGTGACAATGAGAGTGCCATCAAGATTGCTCATAACCCAGTTCATCACTAGAAGACAAAGCACATTCAGATTCGTCATCATTTTCTTCGTGATCATGTGTTGAAGGGTGACATCTCTATCGAGCACGTGAAGACCGAAGAATAGCTAGCCGATATCTTCACAAATCCCTTGGATGAGAAGAGATTTAGCAAGTTGCTGTGTGAGCTGAATATCATAGAATCTGCGAATGTCCTTTGAAAAGGACACACATCCTAACACTTATGGAAAATTGATGACTTATATATGCAACACACGAAGTAATGTTTTTCTTCAATCAATGAAGACTAACCCTCTAAGTGTGAAGAAATTAACGAAGAATTTGATTTTCAGAGCCCTACGACAATTATACGCGGCATCTGAAATCATCATTCTTATACGATTGGTCAAGCCACCACCAAAAGTTGAGAATCTTCAATTTGAGTATTTATTTATTCTTGAAATTCCTCAGTTGTTCAAATTCTTCAACTTTGCATAGTCTTCACTCTTTCCGTCGTTGTTCTTCATTGACTATATATATACTTGAGCTTTTAGTCCTCTACAACATTCACTTATTGCTAAATCTTCAAGTTGCCTTTTCTGCTATGTGAATGTGATCGGACCCTTTCCCCCTCTATGCTAAACTCAACCCAATCTATTCACAAATTCTTCATGTGCGTTCTACTTGAAACCTGTTCAAAATCTTCACTGTCTCCTTGTCAGCTGAAGAATTTGCGAACGAAAACTTAAAATATTCTTATCTAAATTTTCGGCTTTTGCCTCTCAACCTGGTTCACATCCCACGATAAGACTTACCTATTCACCCAAGATAGCCACCGATCTCTACGTGGGTGACACATGTCGCCAGGATGAGAAGAGTCAGGGGCACGTTCGTCCATTTTCTTCGGGCAAGCGGTTTTTCACTTCGGCTATAAATACCCCTCACCCTCCTCAGATTTCATTTACCCCGCTCGACCTCACTCTCCTCGCTCGAGCTTCCAAACCTAGCGTCGCTGCTACCTCCATCGTCCCCGGTGAGGAAGAGCTTCTCTGCCTTGACCTCGTCGCCGTCGTACTCGCGCCGGCCATAGATTTCTTCTCTCCAAGTTAGGGCGTGGAAGATCTGGACTGACGAACTTCCAATCTACTACTCCTAGTTCATTGTGTTCTTCGTCAAGGGTAATTAGAAGGTACTTTTACCGCCCTTGTTGATTCTGATGATTTCTACAAAATCTTCAAAAGGTGTTTATTCTTCAACTTCCACACTTTAAACACCTCGCACATGCATCTATTCTTGGTCTGTTTCTCTAAGCAACATTTTCTTCAAGATTCCTTAGTTGTCTGGATTTTCCAATCTATACAACTCTGGAACCTAAGTCAAAGGTCGCTTAGTGAAATTCCTCAAGACACCTTTGGTCAAATTACCCAAACTTGTTCTTTTTGCAAAAACTTCTGAGAATGCATGTGACCTCTGCAAAATCTTTGCACCTATACTCTATTCATAGGTACACATGACTGCTACTGAATCACTAGGTTCTCATCAATTTAACTCATTTGCAGCGTTCATCGAAGACAAATTACATACCTCTTCAGAGAACTCAATTGTTCAAAATCCTCAGCTAAAGAAAATGGCAGATGGTAAGAAACCTCAGAAGGGAGGAAAAAGACTAGAAGTCAACACAACGTTTGAGATTCCTGATGACATATATGATGAATATTGCACTCCTGATGAGGCCAAACATGGCAAGGAGAAAAAAATCAGAGCAATGTGCGCATTCAGAGGATTGAGAGAAGATGGGCACGGGAATGGAGGGAGTATCGATATGTCACTCCAAAGTACATGAACAAATTTTCTCTACACCCTCCTTTCCCAAGACCTCGATTAGCACCTGACCAAGAAGCTAACCCCACTAGTCTCAAGTGCGGTGAGGACTATCTTGATGAATGGGCCAAACGGCAAGCGAAACTAGCCAAAATTGCTAAGGATGCAGTGAGGGAATTCAACAAAGACTCTGCTACTGTCGCTGCCGAGGCCTCTGCTAGCAAGCCCAGGAAGGCTATGGCCAAGAAGCCAGCTCGCAAACCATCAAGTTCCTCAGCAATGCCCTCATGGCCCAGGTCATCTATTCCCTTAAGGCAAATTCCTCAAGCTGCTCCAGTTCCTCCTGTTGCAAAGCCCTCGGTTGCTCCAACAAAGTCCTCGGCAACTGTGCATATCGCCACTTGCCAAAGGACCACAGGCATCTCAATTGCCTCAGGAGCCTCTGCAAGTTCTTCAGCTCCTCCGTAATCCTCAATAGGCCCAACCTTGCTGAAGACCAAGGCTACTACTGGACGAGGCTCTAGACCAAGTCCTTACAAGAAGCAGGTTGCCTTTCATGTGCCGTCAAGTGAAGACGAAGCTGATGATGAAGAACTTGCTGAAATCATCAGAGATAGAAAGCAAAGGGCTGCTAGAGCCAAAGGCACAGAATTGCCTCTTATGTTGGATCCCAAGCTGATCCTTGATTTTATTGATCTCTGGCACAAGGACCCAAACACACCTATGCCCGACTTCAAGCTCACTCCTGGCCAAAGTCACATGCTCACCGTCTTCATAGGCGAAGAAAAATGGAATTTTGAGAAGGTCAGGAAGCTCAAGAAGGCTCAGCACAAGAAAGAGCATTTTCTGAAGAAAAACGTTGTCAAGATGACAATTGATGAACTTGTGACTGTGCAAGCTGAGATCAAGGCACTAAGTGATGAATTTGATGTCTACCGTGCAGATTGGCTGGGAGCTGAGGTCAGATTTGTCAACATGGTGAAGGGATTCACCTCCAATGTTGTAGCCCCAATGCAACATGAATCGCCTCAGGCTGAAGCATCTTCTCAGCCTATTAAAGAACATGCTAGCACGGCTGATGAAAATCAGGCTGCTGATGAAAATTAGGCTGCTGATGAAAATGAAAATACCAGGCTTAATGAAGCTATTCCAGCCGATGATGAAATTACTAGGGCAACCACTAGTGTTGCGCCTGAAGAACAAGCTAGGCCAGCTAAAGCATCTGCCGTTGCGCCTGAAGACACTGAACAAGCCAGGGCAAATGCATCAGTTGCGTGTAAGGTAAATGAACCAATTTCCTCTGCTCCTCCTGCACCAACGCCAAGTCCTCTTCTTCCTTTTGCATCAGAAGCGAAGAAAACCAAAGCTGTGGAGCAAGCAGCAGTGAAGAAAAGGAAAGCATGCACCATCTCAGAGTCTTCGGCACCAAAGAAAATGAAGACTTTGACGAGCTCTTTTGAAAATACAATAGATGTTGTTCAATTTGTGAGGATTATGAAATCCCTAGTGGATCAGATGAAGAAAATCCTGCTGCTGCTTCGTCAGAGCAATTGGATGAGGAAATTGATCTGGACAGCATTTTGTCTACTCCATTGGTATCATCGCCCATGCCTCAGTTCACAGCTGAAGAGGCAGGCGTCGAGGAAATTGATGAAGAAGATGAAGACATGGACATTGGGTGCTCCACTCCTATTCTGAATGATGACTACTGGGAAAGTCATCACCCCAATTCACCACTATTCAATCCTCTGCAAAAAAAATTCCTGAGTCCCCGGTTCAGACTGAAGAAATTCATACAGGATCTGATGAACCTCAAGCTTCACTGCTCACCATTCCTGAAGAAATTCCAGCCACTAGTCCTGATGCTCATACTGCTGAAGAAATAGAGATCCAGGTTGCCACTGAAGATATTGCTACTGAAATTCCTCAGTCTGCGGCTCCTGAGACTATGATTCCTGAGGCTGTCAAGACATTGACCGATACTCCTCAGCCCAAGCCAAAGAATCCCTTCTCAAAGAAACAGACGTTCAAAGCTGATGACTTCTTTCATGAGCATGTATTCTTCACTGATTACACCCCTTATGACTCTGATCGTCTTCGAAAGAAGCGTTTCTCGATAGCAAGTCAGATGAATTTCTATTCTTTTCTGCTTTTCAAAAAAGACAAGATCTTCGACCATGAGCATATTCCTCATGTTGATATGGAGTCACTGCCTTGCTTCACCCCAGTCTTGAATGTTCTTCATGACACTAGGCTGCTCAACTTCTGCACCGACATCGTTGACTGGAATTAAGAGCTAATTCTTCAGTTCTACGCTACGTTGCACATCACCGGCAAAGCTGAAGATGTGAATTCATGGGTGTTGTACTGGATGACTGAAAACACTCACTTCAAAGCACCGACCTCTGAATTACTTCATGCCCTACAAGTCAGTCCTCCCATTGAAGGTGCGCGGCTCATCTACCATGAACCTGAGCTATCTCATCATTACATGCAAGTGTTGATGAAGCCTCTAAAGCCTGGCCAAGCCCCAAGACCCAAATTCCTTGTGAAGGAATTGTTCTACCTGCCAAGGACTGTATACAACATTTTGACTAAGACTCTCGGTCGAATCAAAGGCCACGACTCTAAGAAGAAGAGGTCGTTGGCATCATGAAGAATCTACTTTTCAACATCATACATGGTGTGCCTATCAACTACCATGATTTCTTCATGAGGACTTTGGCTAATGTCGCTCTATCTCCTTTTGAGTTGAAGCCTTACGCTCCTTGGATTATAAGATTCATTAGATCAAGGTCTTCAATCAACTAGAAGGCTGATTTCCAAAATCATGTCAGCTATATGCCCCCCATTGAAGTTTTCGAACGACCTATTTCCTCATCTAATGAGAAGGGCAAGGCTACTGTTATTGATGAAGGCATTCATCCATTGGATGGACAGTTTCACAAAGCTGCCACATATTCCACCAATGATGACTCTGCCACACATGACTCTCCCACAAATGCTTCAAAGAAAAATCCTCGAGCCACTGCTCCCCAGGTGCTGACTGATCGTGAGCTTCTCCTCAGTCTTCACCAAAAGATCGATCGCAACCACAAATGGGTCAAACGACAGATTGGTTCACTTCTCAGAACATGACAATCACGCAGAACTCTATGAAGAAGAACCATTACTATCTGCATGAAGTATTTGATCGCACCTGGGCTGTTCTATCTCATCTCTACAGTGAAGAAGATCTTAAGCAGATGGGCTTCAAGTAGGACTTTGACTGGTCTCAGCCACCTTCGAAGAAATTCAAGAAGGTCAAAGTTCCTCAGCTTGTGGCCAGTTCTTATTCTTCATCGTGCGATACTGATGAAAATGAAGACTTGAACGACACTACGGCTGGCCCTACTCCAACGGACGACCCCAACAACGCTAGCGCTCCTCCATAAACTTCGCGATAATATTCTTCAAGGGCGTTAGTCCTCACTTTTCATCCCTTTTGGTCATTCGATGACAAAGGGGGAGAAATTTGAGTTAGTCTTCAAGCGGGTGTATCTATATGGGTGTTTTTTTGCTAAGTTGCAACTCTCATTCTATTGAAAACTTTGTTGGATCGAGTTGTCGGATTTCGGGTTCCAGCAAAACCCTTGAGGTTCAAACACTGGGGTGCACACAAAGATCTCTCCCCCTCTAGCTCTCGCCCTCACCACAATCTCAAGTATTAGCGCGTCGAACTCACAGAACAAAGGGACACGAGATTTATATTGGTTTGGGCCACCGTTGCGGTGTAATACCCTACTCCAGTTTCGTCTGGTGGATTTCCTCGTGATGTGAGGATTAACAGTTACAAGGGGGAAAACGGCCTCCTGAGGAGAGGTGTTCTTGTGCTTGGCGAGCTTGTGTGGTGTCTGCTGGTCTGAATGATCCTCCCCCCTTTGCTAAGGTGGTGGCTAGTCCTATTTATAGAGGCCCTGGTCCTCTTCCCAAATATTGAGTGGGAAGGGATCCCACAACGGCCATGTTTGCAGGGGGACAGCTAGTATAAGTTATCCTGAAAAAAGTAGTCTTCGCCTGCCAAAGGCTCTGGTGGTGACGCTGTCTTGGGCTCCACGGTGATCTCCGTCCTGCCGTCCTGCTGGTCTTGGTCTTGTTGCACTGATATGGAAACCTTTGCTTGATGCCTCAGGACTCCGTGCCTGAGCTTGCCTCTTTAGCACCAAAGAGGAAATGAGGACACTACGCGCACTGGCGCCCGCCTGGCCTTGGTTGTCATGGCTTACGTAACGGGGACCTCACGAGGTCTCCCTTGCCTTGATCTCTCCGCCCCTCACGAGCCAGCCTGGTGAGGCTGCCCCTGAGGAGGTCTTGCGTCATCCACCTCGCGAGGGTCTTGAGTTCTTGCTGATGAAGATGGGCCGCAGAGGGCCGCTGGTGGAGCCACGCAATCGGCCGCAGACAGGCAAGTCTGGGGCACCCCCATTCCTAGAACACCGACAGTAGCCCCCGGGCCCAAGGCGCGCTCGGACCTTGGCTTCGGGGCGAAGCCAAGGGGCAAGTGCGGAGCGCCGCGGGCCCTAATAGGCTGCGGCTTTGGCTGACGCGTGGCGACCGATGGGATGCGGGCGGCACCGCTTCCCCACGTAGCCTTGATATCTACCTAGCTAGGCGGTCATCGTGATTTACACTATTATCATTCATTGCTTGGCGACGCGCCCCTCCTAGTCTCCTGCCCTTTCGAATTAGTAACCTCCTCTTCCAATCTATCCCGAGCTCGGCCATCCTTGCCACCATGACTGCCCAGCGAATGGAGAAGGGAAAGGATAAGGCTCAGTCTTTAGCCGGGCCACCCCCGGCCATTGAACCCGCTGTGGGCCGGTCATTGGTGCTCAACCAGGAGGCCATGGACAAGGTCCGCCCAGCGCTCGCCACCGCCTTCAATGAATGGGGGGAGAGGGCGGCTTGGCCCGCGTCCCACGCCTTTGTCGATAGGACAGCCACTGAGGTCCAATTCTTCATTGACGCCCTGTGGGATGGCCTGATTGTCGGAGTAATGGGCCACGGGTAGCCTAACCCGAGCCCCAGAACGTCTCAAGACATCGGGGCCGGTTGTGCCCCTCAAGATGTCAAGATAGAGCTCCGCCTTCTGGTGGCCGGCTGGCCAAGCGGCCAACTCTCGGAAGGCGGCCATGCTCGGGAAGGCGGCTCCAAGGCAGGCCGACTCCTAGCAGACGGTCTCCAGGGAGGCCGACTTCTAGCAGTCGGCCCATGGTGCCCTCAAAGTCTGCGCCCCCCGTTCAGAAGACAAGATAGGGAGTGGCCGCAGTGTAGCCCATCCCCCCGTATCCAGGGTCGGGCGTGGCCACAGTGCTCCGTACAGGCGGAGATCTCCGCCCGACACGGCACTGTTGCCACTCCGCCCCTAACATCATTCCTGACAGGCGAAGCCATGTTCCCACGATCACTTGTCGGTACGGCCCGAAGACGGTGGGCCTTGCCGGTCAGCGAGAGCCCGGAAGATGGCGGGTGCCTTACCAGTCGGACCTGAGGGAGGCCGGCTCCCAGCAGTCGACCCGTTCCTTCCCCGGGGCTCCACACACCATTAACCAGATAAGACGCGGGGTGGCTACAGTGATCTCCCACCAGGCGGCGGGACTATAGCCACACTCCCCTGACCAAGCAAGTGTCATTAGCATCACGACAACAGTAATCCGCAGTCGACAAGACCCGTGAGCGGCGGAGGCGGCCTGTCGGCTCCATACCAGACCAGGCGGCGGGCCCCAGCAGTCGGCGGAGAAGCCCGCGACCCGAGAGACTGATAGCCGGGTCCTACACCCGGCCAGATTACCATTGTACCCCTGGTGGGTGGGCCTATATAAACCCCCCAGGGCACCCATGCAAAGGGTTGGAACCTGTTAGAATTAGACTCACACCTAGGGGGAGAGGAAAGCAGGCCTTGCCTTCTTCTACCTCTAGCATACAACTCGAGGAGCACCATTGTACTCACTAGTGCCTTAGTGATCATGCGGAGACCCCGCAGAGCAGGACTAGGGGTGATATCTCCTAGGAGAGCCCCGAACCTAGGTAAAGTGCGCCGGAGTTCGTGTCTACGCCTTATCCCGCTTCCAGGCACCGGCGACGTTCTACTCGCTCCCACGATGATAAGCCATCCATTGGCATATGTCGCACCCAACCCCCGACATTTGGCGCCCACCGTGGGGCGAGGTGCACCGTCTCCCGGAGACCTGTTCTGGACGGGAACCCTATTCCTTCCTGGCGAGTGTAGCCAGACGGCGTCTGCGCCAACACGCTGCACGGCGCGGAGGTTGCCTATGCGGTGAGCTGCCTCGCCGATCTTGTTGGTCAGATTCGCCTCTCCGACGAGCCCGTGTCTGATGCGGGCACCGATGGCCCTGAGAGCCGCCTCATGAACCTCCTCAATCATCTTCACGTTGCCAGCGAGCCTGCTGCTGACTTGGAGTCGGTTGGCTCCACCGACACGATGTTGGTCGACTCCGACATGCCATCGCTTGACGCGTTCCCCTCCAACGTGGTGTTCTACGATGAGCCACTTCCCCGCGCGGACAGCGGCGGCAGCACCGTCACGGAGGTGCTCGTCATCAGCCACGGCGAGCACTCTTGTGGAGGTGGCCAGGATCCGTTGCAGGCGGCGATGCAAGACCTCGTTCCGCCTATCTCGGAAGACGCCTACGCTGAGACACTAGAAGCACGCCGCGTCCAGCTCGTCGAGAGCGCCAACCGGCTGGCCACCATGAGACGTCTTTCGGAGGCCTACCAGCGGGAGATGGACCGTGCTGTCGGTGGCACGCCGGCCCCTGGTGGGCCTAGCCGCATTGGCCTGGTCCGGCACCATGGAGCGACCATCGCCGACATGTTCGGGACAGATCGCCCCATTTATGCCACGCCTGTAGAGAACATACAAGCTGCCCAGGCGGCAGCAGACAAGCTAGACAAGCTTGAGGGTGACGAGCGTCGCCACATGACGGAGCGAGTCCAGCAGCTCCTCGACGCGGCTGCCAAACAGCAAGATGACGGCTGCCGCACTGAAGCGCCCAACCGGCGAAACAACGACCCGCCTCCTCGCCGAGATCAAGGCGCGACATCCCGGACACCGACTAGTGGCGTCCGTGATAGAAGAGACAAGGATCCGGCTGCCAGCCGCAGCCGGACTCACATCACCATCGAGCACGACCAAGATAGCCGCCCGAGAGCAGTGCGGCGATGAGACGATTGTCCGTCTCCTTCTCCCCGCAGGGAGAGGCGCATTTCCCCTCCGCCTGTTGATCACCCATCACTCGGTGACCTCCTTGGCCGCCAAGAAGGAATCGGAGAAAACGATGCCCGCCATCGGATCGATCGCCTCAATCGATCCCTGGCGCTAGAAGAAGGAGACGAGCTTGGTCCACATTGTTTTGGCCCCCGCATCCGAGATGTCCCTTCCCCAAAGGGTTCACTCTCCCAAGAGATACACCCAAGTACACCGGCTCTGTGAAGCCGGAGGACTGGCTGGTCGACTACTCCACAGCCGTCAGCATCGCCAACAGCAACAAGCGCGTTGCCGTGAAGTACGTTCCGCTCATGCTACAGGGCATGGCCCGGACATGGCTGAACAGCCTGAAGCCCCACAGCATCAACAGCTGGGTTGATTTTACTAAAGCATTCATCCGCAACTTCACCAACATGTACAAGCGGCCGCCCAAGCCTCGCCAGCTCTCCTTATGCGTCCAAGGCCCCAACGAGTCAACTCGCGACTATCTCAGACGCTGGGCCGAGTTGCGCATCTCTTGCGAGGGCATGCACGAGGTGTAGGCCATCGAGTACTTCACTACCGGGTGACAAGAGGGCACCCTCCTCAAGCACAAGCTTCTCTGCGATGAGCCGACGACCCTTGACGAACTGCTAATCATAGTAGACAAGTACGCCACGGCCGACTCCTCCATGAAGGCGGAGATTCAAGTCAATGTGTCAGGCAAGGTGGCCCCTCAAGCTCCTCGGACCCCGACTGGTGAGGCCAGTCAGCGACAACAACCGAACGAAAACAAGTGCAAGGCCATGCAGCCGGCTCCCACGAGCCGGCAGGTGGCAACAGTCAAAGATCAGCAGCTAGAAGGGCAGCCACCTCCCAAACGCCAGAAGGGCGGCAAGCCCAACTGGCTGCCCGCCTTCTCATATGAACAGACTCTCGATGCACCCTGCAAGTTCTATAGCGGTGTGAAGCCGTCCAGTGTTGGGGAACGTTGTAGAAAACAAAAAAATTTCCTAGGTTTCACCAAGATCAATCTATGGAGTTCATTTAGCAACGAGTATCGGAATGGCATCTACA
Organism: Triticum urartu; assembly: GCF_003073215.2. Lineage (NCBI taxonomy): Eukaryota > Viridiplantae > Streptophyta > Magnoliopsida > Poales > Poaceae > Triticum > Triticum urartu. The sequence continues at coordinate 87,276,200 of NC_053023.1, read as the reverse complement.
TTACCCTTGTAGATCGCGTGCGAAGTTCAAAGAACGGGGATGAGGAGTCGTACTCGCCGTGATCCAAATCACCAAGACCAAGCCCGAACGCGGACACCTCCGCGGTTCAACACACGTACTGTGGTAGACGTCTCCTCCTTCTTGATCCAGCAAGGGGGGAGGAGAGGTTGATGAAGATCCAGCAGCACGACGGCGTGGTGGTGGATGCAGCAGTGATCGCAGCAGGGCTTCGCCGAGCTTCTGCGAGAGGGAGAGGTGTAGCAGGGGAGAGGGAGGCGCCAAGGCTTGAGGTGCGGCTGCCCTCCCTCCCCCCTTTATATAGGCCCCCTAGGGGGGTGCGCCGGCCCTAGGAGATGGGATCTCCTAGGGGGGGGCGGCCAAGGGGGTAGCCCCCAAGGCAAGTGGAGGCGCCCCCTCCCCTAGGGTTCCCAACCCTAGGCGCATGGGGGGCCCAAGGGGGGCACCAGCCCACTATGGGCTGGTTCCCCTCCCCACTTCAGCCCATGGGGCCCTCCGGGATGGGTGGCCCCACCCGGTGGACCCCCGGGACCCATCCGGTGGTCCCGGTACAATACCGGTGACCCCGAAACTCTTCCCGATGGCCGAAACTACACTTCCTATATATAATTCTTCACCTCCGGACCATTCCGGAACTCCTCGTGACGTCCAGGATCTCATCGGGACTCCGAACAACTTTCGGATTACTGCATACTCATATCTATACAACCCTAGCGTCACCGAACCTTAAGTGTGTAGACCCTACGGGTTCGGGAGACAAGCAGACATGACCGAGACGACTCTCTGGTCAATAACCAACAGCGGGATCTGGATACCCATGTTGGCTCCCACATGCTCCTCGATGATCTCATCGGATGAACCACGATGTCGAGGACCTAATCAATCCCGTACTCAATTCCCTTTGTCAATCGGTACGTTACTTGCCCGAGACTCGATCGTCGGTATCCCAATACCTTGTTCAGTCTCGTTACCGGCAAGTCACTTTACTCGTACCGTAATGCATGATCCGTGATCAACCACTTGATCACATTGAGCTCATTATGATGATGCATTACCGAGTGGGCCCAGAGATACCTCTCCGTCATACGGAGTGACAAATCCCAGTCTCGATTCGTGCCAACCCAACAGACACTTTCGGAGATACCTGTAATGTACCTTTATAGTCACCCAGTTACGTTGTGACGTTTGGCACACCCAAGGCACTCCTACGGTATCCGGGAGTTGCACAATCTCATGGTCTAAGGAAATGATACTTGACATCCAGAAAAGCTACAGCAAACGAACTACACGATCTTTGTGCTATGCTTAGGTTTGGGTCTTGTCCATCACATCATTCTCCTAATGATGTGATCCCGTTATCAATGACATCCCCATGTCCATAGCCAGGAAACCATGACTATCTGTTGATCAACGAGCTAGTCAACTAGAGGCTCACTAGGGACACATTGTGGTCTATGTATTCACACATGTATTACAATTTCCGGATAATACAATTATAGCATGAATAATAGACAATTATCATGAACAAGGAAATATAATAATGATTTTATTATTGCCTCTAAGGCATATTTCCAACAGTCTCCCACTTGCACTACAGTCAATCATCTAGTTACATTGTGATGAATTGAACACCCATGGAATTCTGGTGTTGATCATGTTTTGCTCTAGGGAGAGGTTTAGTTAACGGATCTGCTACATTCAGGTCCGTATGTACTTTACAAATCTCTATTTCTCCATTTTGAACACTTTCACGAATGGAGTTGAAGCGACGCTTGATATGCCTGGTCTTCCTGTGAAACCTGGGCTCCTTGGCAAGGGCAATAGCTCCAGTGTTGTCACAGAAGAGAGTCATCGGGCCCGACGCATTGGGTATGACTCCTGGGTCGGTAATGAACTCCTTCACCCAGACTGCTTCGTGTGCTGCCTCCGAGGCCGCCATGTACTCCGCTTCACATGTAGGTCACGCCACAACGCTTTGCTTGCAACTGCACCAGCTTACTGCCCCACCATTCAAAATATACACGTATCCGGTTTGTGACTTAGAGTCATCCAGATCTGTGTCGAAGCTAGCATCGACGTAACCCTTTACGACGAGCTCTTCGTCACCTCCATAAACGAGAAACATTTCCTTGGTCCTTTTCAGGTACTTCAGGATATTCTTGACCGCTGTCCAGTGTTCCATGCCGGGATTACTTTGGTACCTTCCTACCAAACTTACGGCAAGGTTTACATCAGGTCTGGTACACAGCATAGCATACATGATAGACCCTATGGCCGAGGCATAGGGGACGACACTCATCTTTTCTCTATCTTCTGCCGTGGTCGGGCATTGAGCCGTCTCAATCTCGTACCTTGCAATACAGGCAAGAACCCCTTCTTTGACTGATCCATTTTGAACTTCTTCAATATCTTGTCAAGGTACGTACTCTGTGAAAGACCAATGAGGCGTCTCGATCTATCTCTATAGATCTTGATGCCTAATATATAAGCAGCTTCTCCAAGGTCCTTCATTGAAAAACACTTGTTCAAGTAGGCCTTTATGCTTTCCAAGAATTCTATATCATTTCCCATCAACAGTATGTCATCCACATACAATATGAGAAATGCTACAGAGCTCCCACTCACTTTCTTGTAAATGCAAGCTTCTCCATAAGTCTGCATAAACCCAAACGCTTTGATCATCTCATCAAAGCGAATGTTCCAACTCCGAGATGCTTGCACCAGCCCATAAATCGAGCGTTGGAGCTTGCACACCTTGTCAGCATTCTTAGGATCGACAAAACCTTCCGGCTGCATCATATACAATTCTTCCTTAAGGAAACCATTAAGGAATGCCGTTTTGACGTCCATTTGCCATATCTCATAATCATAGAATGCGGCAATTGCTAACATGATTCGGACGGACTTCAGCTTCGCTACGGGTGAGAAAGTCTCATCTAGTCAACCCCTTGAACTTGTCGATAACCCTTAGCGACAAGCCGAGCTTTATAGATGGTCACATTACCATCCGCGTCTGTCTTCTTCTTAAAGATCCATTTATTTTCTATGGCTCGCCGATTCAACGGGCAAGTCAGTCAAAGTCCATACTTCGTTTTCATACATGGATCCTATCTCGGATTTCATGGCTTCCAGCCATTTGTCGGAATCCGGCCCGCCATCGCTTCTTCATAGTTCGAAGGTTCACCGTTGTCTAACAACATGATTTCCAAGACAGGGTTGCCGTACCACTCTGGTGCGGAACGTGTCCTTGTGGACCTACGAAGTTCAGTAGCAACTTGATCTGAAGTTTCATGATCATCATCATTAACTTCCTCTCTAGTCGGTGCAGGCACCTCAGGAACATTTTCTTGAGTTGCGCCACTTTCCGGTTCAAGAGGTAATACTTCATCAAGTTCTACTTTCCTCCCACTTACTTCTTTCGAGAGAAACTCTTTCTCTAGAAAGGATCCATTCTTGGCAACAAAGATCTTGCCTTCGGATCTGAGGTAGAAGGTATACCCAATAGTTTCTTTAGGGTATCCTATGAAGACGCATTTTTCCGACTTGGGTTCGAGCTTTTCAGGTTGAAGTTTCTTGACATAAGCATCGCATCCCCAAACTTTTAGAAATGACAGCTTAGGTTTCTTCCCAAACCATAATTCATACGGTGTCGTCTCAACGGATTTCGACGGAGCCCTATTTAAAGTGAATGCGGCAGTCTCTAAAGCATAGCCCCAAAATGATAGCGGTAAATCGGTAAGAGACATCATAGATCGCACCATATCTAATAGAGTGCGATTACGACGTTCGGACACACCATTACGCTGAGGTGTTCCAGGCGGCGTGAGTTGTGAAACTATTCCACATTTTCTTAAGTGTGTGCCAAATTCGTGACTCAAGTATTCTCCCCCACGATCTGATCGCAAGAACTTGATTTTCCTGTCACGTTGATTCTCAACCTCACTCTGAAATTCCTTGAACTTTTCAAAGGTCTCAGACTTGTGTTTCATTAAGTAGACATACCCATATCTACTCAAGTCATCAGTGAGGGTGAGAACATAACGATAGCCACCGCGAGCCTCAACACTCATTGGACCGCACACATCAGTATGTATGATTTCCAATAAGTTGGTTGCTCGCTCCATTGTTCCTGAGAACGGAGTCTTGGTCATTTTACCCATGAGGCATGGTTCGCACGTGTCAAATGATTCGTAATCAAGAGACTCTAAAAGTCCATCTGCATGGAGCTTCTTCATGCGTTTGACACCTATGTGACCAAGGCGGCAGTGCCACAAGTATGTGGGACTATCATTATCAACCTTACATCTTTTGGTATTCACACTATGAATATGTGTAGCATTACGCTCGAGATTCATTAAGAATAAACCATTCACCATCGGAGCATGACCATAAAACATATCTCTCATATAAATAGAACAACCATTATTCTCGGATTTAAATGAGTAGCCATCTCGTATTAAACGAGATCCTGATACATGTTCATGCTCAAAGCTGGCACTAAATAACAATTATTGAGGTTTAAAACTAATCCCGTAGGTAAATGTAGAGGTAGCGTGCCGACGGCGATCACATCGACCTTGGAACCATTCCCGACGCGCATCGTCACCTCGTCCTTCGCCAGTCTCCGCTTATTCCGCAGCTCCTGCTTTGAGTTACAAATGTGAGCAACCGCACCGGTATCAAATACCCAGGAGCTACTACGAGTACTGGTAAGGTACACATCAATTACATGTATATCACATATACCTTTCGTGATGCCGGCCTTCTTGTCCGCTAAGTATTTGGGGCAGTTCCGCTTCCATTGACCACTTCCCTTGCAATAAAAGCACTCAGTCTCGGGCTTGGGTCCATTCTTTGGCTTCTTCCCGGAAGCTTGCTTACCAGGCGCGGAAACTCCCTTGCCATCCTTCTTGAAGTTCTTCTTACCCTTGCCTTTCTTGAACTTAGTGGTTTTATTCACCATCAACACTTGATGTTCCTTTTTGACTTCTACCTCTGCTGATTTCGGCATTGCAAATACTTCAGGAATGGTCTTTTCCATCCCCTGCATATTGAAGTTCATCACAAAGCTCTTGTAGCTTGGTGGAAGCGACTGAAGGATTCTGTCAATGACCGCATCATCCGGGAGATTAACTCCCAGCTGAGTCAAGCGGTTATGCAACCCAGACATTTTGAGTATGTGCTCACTGACAGAACTATTTTCCTCCATCTTACAGCTGAAGAACTTGTCGGAGACTTCATATCTCTCGACCCGGGCATGATCTTGAAAAACCATTTTCAGCTCTTCGAACATCTCATATGCTCCGTGCCTCTCAAAACGCTTTTGGAGCCCCGGTTCTTAGCTGTAAAGCATGCCACACTAAATGAGGGAGTAATCATCAGTACGTGTCTGTCAAGCGTTCATAACGTCTTGTTCTGCAGGGAGAGCAGGTGCTTCACCTAGCGGTGCTTGTAGGACATAATCTTTCTTGGCAGCTATGAGGATGATCCTCAGGTTCCGGACCCAGTCCGTATAGTTGCTGCCATCGTCTTTCAGCTTGGTTTTCTCTAGGAATGCGTTGAAGTTGAGGACAACGTTGGCCATTTGATCTACAATACATGTTGTAAAGATTTTAGACTAAGTTCATGATAATTAAGTTCATCTAATCAAATTATTCAATGAAATCCCACTCAGATGGACATCCCTCCAGTCATCTAAGTATAACATGATCCGAGTTAACTAGGCCGTGTCCGATCATCACGTGAGAAGGACTAGTCAACATCGGTGAACATCTTCATGTTGATCATATCTTCTATACGACTCATGCTCAACCTTGCGGTCTTCTGTGTTCCAAGGCCATGTCTGTACATGATAGGCTCGTCAAGTCAACCTAAGTGTTTGCATGTGTAAATCTGTCTTACACCCGCTGTATGTGAACGTTGGAATCTATCACACCCGATCATCACGTGGTGCTTCGAAACAACAAACTGTCGCAACGGTGCACAGTTAGGGGGAACACTTTCTTGAAATTATTATGAGGGATCATCTTATTTACTACCGTCGTTCTAAGTAAACAAGATGCAAAAACATGATAAACATCACATGCAATCAAATAATAGTGACATGATATGGCCAGTATCATATAGCTTCCTTTGATCTCCATCTTGGGGCTCCATGATCATCTTGTCACCGACATGACACCATGATCTCCATCATCATGATCTCCATCATCGTGTCTCCATGAAGTTGCTTGCCAACTATTACTTCTACTACTATGGCTAACACGTTTAGCAATAAAGTAAAGTAATTTACATGGCGTTTCTCAATGACATGCAGGTCATACAAAAAATAAAGACAACTCCTATGGCTCCTGCCGGTTGTCATACTCATCGACATGCAAGTCGTGATTCCTATTACAAGAACATGATCTCATACATCACATATATATCATTCATCATTCATCACAACTTTGGCCATATCACATCACAAAACACTTGCTAAAAACAAGTTAGACGTCCTCTAATTGTTGTTGCAAGTTTTTACGTGGCTGCAAGAGGGTTCTAGGAAGAACGTTTTCTTACCTACGTTAAAGCCACAACGTGATTTGTCAACTTCTATTTACCCTTCATAAGGACCCTTTTCGTCGAATCCGCTCCAACTAAAGTGGGAGAGACAGACACCCGCCAGCCACCTTATGCAACTAGTGCATGCCAGTCGGTGGAACCGGTCTCACGTGAGCGTATGTGTAAGGTTGGTCCGGGCCGCTTCATCCCACAATACCGCTGAAGCAAAATAAGACTAGTAGCGGCAAGAAAGTTGACAACATCTACACCCACAACAAATTGTGTTCTACTCATGCTAAGAGAACTACACATAGACCTAGCTCATGATGCCACTGTTGGGGAACGTTGCAGAAAACAAAAAAATTTCCTACGTTTCACCAAGATCAATCTATGGAGTTCATCTAGCAACGAGTGATCGGATGCATCTACATACCCTTGTAGATCGTGTGCGGAAGCGTTCAAGAGAACGGGGATGATGGAGTCGTACTCGCCGTGATCCAAATCATCGATGACCAAGCACCGAACAGACGGCACCTCCGCATTCAACACACGTACGGTTGGGAAGACGTCTCCTCCTTCTTGATCCAGCAAGGGGGGAGGAGACGTTGATGAAGATCCAGCAGCACTATGGCGTGGTAGTGGATGCATCAGTGATCGCAGCAGGGCTTCGCCGAGCTTCTGCGAGAGGGAGAGGTGTAGCAGGGGAGAGGGAGGCGCCAAGGCTTGAGGTGCGGCTGCCCTCCCTCCCCCCTTTATATAGGCCCCCTAGGGGGGTGCGCCAGCCCTAGGAGATGGGATCTCCTAGGGGGGGGGGGCGGCGGCCAAGGGGTTGGAGTAGCCCCCAAGGCAAGTGGAGGCGCCCCCTCCCCTAGGGTTCCCAACCCTAGGCGCATGGGGGGCCCAAGGGGGGGCGCACCAGCCCACTATGGGCTGGTTCCCCTCCCCACTTCAGCCCATGGGGCCCTCCAGGATGGGTGGCCCCACCCGGTGGACCCCCGGGACCCTTCCGGTGGTCCCGGTACAATACCGGTGACCCCGAAACTTTCCCGATGGCCGAAACTACACTTCCTATATATAATTCTTCACCTCCGGACCATTCCAGAACTCCTCGTGACGTCCAGGATCTCATCCGGGACTCCGAACAACTTTCGGATTACTGCATACTCATATCTATACAACCCTAGCGTCACCGAACCATAAGTGTGTAGACCCTACGGGTTCGGGAGACAAGCAGACATGACCGAGACGATTCTCTGGTCAATAACCAACAGCGGGATCTGGATACCCATGTCGGCTCCCACATGCTCCTCGATGATCTCATCGGATGAACCACGATGTCGAGGACCTAATCAATCCCGTACTCAATTCCCTTTGTCAATCGGTACGTTACTTGCCCGAGACTCGATCGTCGGTATCCCAATACCTTGTTCAGTCTCCTTACCGGCAAGTCACTTTACTCGTACCGTAATGCATGATCCTGTGATCAACCACTTGATCACATTGACCTCATTATGATGATGCATTACCGAGTGGGCCCAGATATACCTCTCCGTCATACGGAGTGACAAATCCTAGTCTCGATTCGTGCCAACCCAACAGACACTTTCGGAGATACCTGTAATGTACCTTTATAGTCACCCAGTTATGTGGAGACGTTTGGTACACCCAAGGCATTCCTACGGTATCCAGGAGTTGCACAATCTCATGGTCTAAGGAAATGATACTTGACATCCAGAAAAGCTATAGCAAACGAACTACACGATCTTTGTGCTATGCTTAGGTTTGGGTCTTGTCCATCACATCATTCTCCTAATGATGTGATCCCGTTATCAATGACATCCCCATGTCCATAGCCAGGAAACCATGACTATCTGTTGATCAACGATCTAGTCAACTAGAGGCTCACTAGGGACACATTGTGGTCTATGTATTCACACATGTATTACGATTTCCGAATAATACAATTATAGCATGAATAATAGACAATTATCATGAACAAGGAAATATAATAATCATTTTATTATTGCCTCTAGGGCATATTTCCAACAAGTTTGAACAGGAAGCCCCCAAGTGACCATAAGAGTTGTTTAATGATGCTGATTCAAATACGATCCACGTCAGACCCAAAGGGGTTAAGCTATGATTCAAATATGATCAAGAAGCCCCCAAGTGGGTTTGGCAGTATGCCGATCAAGTGGGTATCGACAGCTATGTTCTCTTTGGTTCGAATACGACCTATGTTTGAATAGGAAGCCCCCAAGTGATCACGGCTAGATTCAGATATGATCATAAGCCGGACCAAAGGAAAGCCGGATTCAGATATGATCCGCTTCTCCTTGGTTATCTCCACCACCTGACAAAGAAAACACATAAACCTTTTTTGGGAGTGGAAAAAAGGACAGAGGTCCTGCTTTATTGCTTTATGTAATATACATAGTATAAGTATATACACATTAGAGCCGATGGCTCGAGTATAATAAGGCCGAAGATGAGCGATATTCCACGGCCGACGAGTCTCCTCCTCCGACTTACGTGAGTCTTTGTGCTCCCGAACGTCGATAAGGTAGTATGATCTGTTGTTCAGATTCTTGATGACCACAAAGGGTCCTTCCCAAGGAGGGGATAGCTTGTGCATGTCAGATTGATCCTGGATGAGTCGGAGCACTAAGTCGCCTTCCTGAAAGGTTCTGGACCTAACCCGGCGGCTGTGATAGCGGCGCAGATCTTGCTGGTAAATTGCCGAGCGGGCTATTGCCAAGTCTCACTCTTCATCCAACAGGTCAAGTGCGTCTTGCCGAGCTTTTTCATTGTCTCCCTCAACATAAGCCGCCACACGGGGTGAGTCATGACGGATGTCACTTGGCAGGACCGCCTCTGCTCCATACACCATAAAGAAAGGCGTGTAACCCGTAGATCTGTTAGGTGTAGTATTGATGCTCCAAAGTACAGAAGGTAACTCCTCCACCCAACAACCCGGCGTGCGCTGCAAGGGGACCAAGAGCCGGGGCTTGATACCCCTCAAGATTTCTTGATTAGCTCGTTCTGCTTGACCATTGGATTGAGGGTGAGCCACAGCTGAAACGTCAAGCCGGATATGCTCTCGTTGACAGAACTCTTTCATAGCTCCTTTGGAGAGGTTAGTGCCATTATCAGTTATGATGCTGTGTGGAAAACCAAAGCGAAAAATCACCTTTTTCATAAACTGGACCGCCGTGGCTGCATCACACTTACTGACTGGCTCCGCCTCCACCCACTTTGTGAACTTGTTAACCGCCACCAAGAGGTGTGTCTTTTTATCCTTAGACCTTTTGAAAGGCCCGACCATATCAAGCCCCCAGACTGCAAACGGCCAAGTAATTGGAATCATCCTCAATTCTTGAGCCGGCACATGGGCTCGTCGTGAGAATTTCTGACATCCGTCACATTTACTGACCAGGTCTTCTGCATCAGCATGAGCCGTCAGCCAATAAAAACCATGACGGAAAGCTTTGGCCACAAGAGATTTTGAGCCGGCGTGATGACCACAATTGCCTTCATGAATCTCACGAAGGATCTCCTGACCCTCTGTAGGTGACACGCAACATTGAAACGCTCCAGTGACGCTGCAATGATGTAACTCGCCATTGACAATTGTCATGGACTTGGACCGTCGGGCGATTTGTCTTGCCAAGGCCTCATCTTCAGGCAACTCTCCCCGGGTCATGTAAGCCAAATAAGGCACTGTCCAATCCGGGATAATGTGGAGAGCCGCCACCAGCTGTGCCTCCAGGTCTGGTATTGCCAGATCTTCCTCTGTAGGTAACTTAACAGAAGGATTATGCAAAACATCAAGAAAGGTGTTAGGCGGCACCGGCTTACGCTGAGATCCCAGCCGGCTTAAGGCATCAGCCGCCTCATTCTTCCTTCGATCAATGTGTTCCACCACATAACCCTTGAAATGTCCAGCCACAGCATCGACTTCACGATGGTAAGCCGCCATAAGGGGATCTTTAGAGTCCCACTTGCCTGACACCTGTTGAGCCACAAGGTCTGAGTCTCCCAAGCATCTTACCCAGCTCAAGTTCATCTCTTTGGCCATCCGGAGACCATGGAGTAGGGCCCCGTACTCAGCTGCATTGTTAGTACAAGGAAACATAAGCCGGAGCACATAACAAAATTTGTCACCTCGAGGGGAAGTTAACACGACTCCAGCCCCCGAGCCTTCCAACTTTCTGGACCCATCAAAGTGAATAGTCCAATAAGTGTTATCGGGCTTCTCCTCAGGTGCCTGTAGCTCTGTCCAGTCGTTGATGAAATCTACCAAACTTGAGATTTAATGGCAGTGCGTGGTACGTACTTCAGACCATGAGGCCCGAGCTTGATGGCCCACTTGGCGACTCGTCCTGTAGCCTCTCTGTTTTGAATAATGTCTCCCAAAGGGGCAGAACTCACCACAGTGATAGGGTGACCTTGGAAGTATTGCTTTAGCTTCCGGCTTGCCATGAAAACCCCGTAAACAAGTTTCTGCCAATGAGGATATCTTTGTTTTGACTCGATGAGTACCTCACTGACATAATAAACCGGCTGTTGAACCGGATGTTCCTTATCAGCCTCCTTGCGCTCTACCACAATTGCCACACTGACGGCTCGTGAATTAGCAGCCACATATAACAGCAAAGGCTCTTTGTCAATGGGAGCTGCAAGAACTGGCGGCTCAGATAACTGCCTCTTCAAATCCTCAAAAGCAGGATTAGCAGCATTACTCCAGACAAAGGTGTCTGCCTTCTTCATCAGTTGGTACAGCGGTAGGGCCTTCTCACCTAACCGGCTTATGAACCGGCTTAAAGCGGCAACACGACCCGCCAGTCGCTGAACATCATTGATACATGCCGGTTTAGCCAAAGAAGTGATTGCCTTAATCTTCTCCGGATTAGCCTCGATGCCCCTGTTTGAGACCAAGAATCCCAAAAGCTTGCCTGCCGGCACACCAAATACACACTTCTCCAGGTTAAGCATCATTTTATAAACCCGGAGATTGTCAAAGGTTTCTCTGAGATCAGATATTAAGGTTTCCGCCTCTCTGGATTTCACCACTATGTCATCCACATAAGCATGAACATTGCGCCCAATCTGATTGTGGAGACAATTCTGTACACACCGTTGATAAGTCGCTTGGGCACTCTTGAGCCCAAAAGGCATAGACACATAGCAGAAGGCTCCAAACGGAGTGATGAAAGCCGTCTTCTCCTGGTCCTTAACTGCCATCTTGATCTGATGATAACCAGAGTAAGCATCCAAAAAGCTCAAACGCGCACAACCCGCCGTAGCATCAATGATTTGATCAATACGGGGGAGAGCGAAAGGATCAGCCGGACAAGCCTTATTTAAGTCCGTGTAATCCGCACACATCCGCCAGGTGCCATTTTTCTTGAGCACGAGCACCGGGTTAGCCAACCACTCCGGGTGAAAAACTTCGACAATGAACCCAGCCGCCAAGAGCCGGGTGACCTCTTCTCCTATAGCTTTTCATCGTTCCTCATTGAATCGCCGCAGAAACTGCCTGACCGGCTTATACTTCAGATCAATATTAAGAGTGTGCTCAGCGAGTCCTCTTGGTACACCCGGCATGTCAGAAGGCTTCCATGCAAAGATGTCCCGGTTCTCAGGGATGAACTCGATGAGCGCGCTTTCCTATTTAGGATCCAAGTTGGCACTGATGCTGAATTGCTTAGATGAATCGCCCGGAGTAAAATCAACAAGCTTAATCTCTGCAGCCGATTTAAACTTCATGGCCCGGTCATGCTCCGTAGTCGGCTTCTTGAGGGAGGTCATATCCGCCGGGTCAACGTTATCTTGATAAAATTTGAGCTCCTCTGCTGCACAGACAGACTCGGCATAAGCCGCATCGCCTTCTTCACACTCCAGGGCCACCTTTCGGCTTCCATGCACAGTGATGGTACCCTTGTAACCTGGCATCTTGAGCTATAAATAAACATAACACGGCCGCGCCATGAACTTGGCATATGCCGGTCGCCCGAACAAAGCGTGATATGGACTCTTGATTTTGACCACTTCAAAAGTTAACCTTTCCGCCCTAGAATCATGCTCGTCTCCAAAAGACACCTCTAGTTCAATCTTACCCACAGGATATGCGGACTTACCAGGCACCACTCCATGGAAGACAGTGTTAGAAGTCTTTAAATTCTTGTCAGTTAAGCCCATGCGCCGAAAGGTCTCGTAATAGAGGATGTTGATGCTGCTCCCTCCATCCATGAGCACCTTAGTAAATTTATAACCACCAACTTGCGGTGCCACCACCAGGGCTAGTTGACCCGGATTATCAACCCGGGGAGGGTGATCCTCCCTGCTATAGACAATAGGCTATTCCGACCACCTCAAGTAACGAGGGACTGCCGGCTCAACAGAATTCACAGCCCTCTTATGAACTTTCTGATCACGTTTACACAAACTTGTGGTGAACACGTGATACTGCCCACTGTTTAGCTGTTTTGGATAACTCTGATAACCCGTCTACTGCTGCTGCTGCTGACCTCCTTGACCAGACTGCTGTTGATTATAACCACCCTGGCTTCCCTGAAAACCGGATCCTGAACCGCCGCCCGGGCCATGAAAGCTGCCAGCTCCTGAGCCGCCGCCTGGGCCTTGATTGCCATCAAACGTATTAGAATTCTTGAAAGCCTTCATGATTGCGCAATCCGTCCATAAATGAGTCACTGGTCGTTCCCGGGTGCCGTGTTTCGGGCAGGGCTCATTGAGTAGTTGCTCAAGAGACGGACCTGACCCACCAAACCGAGGGGGTGGCTTTCCTTTGCGCTTCTGATTGTTACTCTGTGCATTGGCCACAAATTCCGGGTTACCGTCCGCCTTACGCTTATTGCCTCCTTGACTCGCTAGGTTATGCTGCTGACCCTTTCCATTACCGTTCTTCTTTCCCTTCCCTGTCTTTTCGTCATCAGACGCGGGATCCTTGGTACTATCAGAATCAGCATACTTGACTAAAGCCGCCATCAGCGTCCCCATATCGTTGCAATCACGCTTAAGGCGCCCCAGTTTCTGTCTCAGAGGCTCAAAGCGGCAATTCTTCTCCAGCATGAGAACTGCTGAGCCGACATCCATCTTGTCAGACGAATGTATTATGTCTTTGACCCGGTGCACCCAATGAGTCGTAGATTCACCTTCCTCCTGCTTACAATTTGTCAGGTCCACAATCGACATAGACTGCTTGCAAGTGTCCTTGAAGTTTTGGATGAAACGGGCCTTTAGCTCTGCCCATGAACTAATGGAATTTGGTGGCAAACCCTTTAACCAAGAACGGGCCATTCCGTCCAACATCATGGTGAAGTATTTAGCCATCGCTTCATCACTAACCTCCAGCAGCTCCATGGCCATCTCGTAACTTTCAATCCATGCCCCAGGCTATAAATCGGCCGTATAATTCGGCACCTTTCGAGGTCCCTTGAAATCCTTGGGCAGACGTACATTACGTAGAGCCGGTACCAGACAAGGAACTCCTCCGGTTCTAGTAGCAACACCCGCCTCAACGGAAGTCGTCGGGTAAGCTGGTGAGTCCTGTTGGGCTGCTAGCTGAGCCGCTAGCTGAGCCACCCGCTCGTCCTCCTGACGTATCTGATCCTGAACCGGGTTATACCCGCCGGGCTGGTTCCGGTGCTGAGCGCTACTTGACAAGGCCTCTGACTCCACGTGTCTACTGTAACTTGGGCTCCGGTTTTGACGAGGCGGAGCTAACTAGGGCGGAGGAGTTGAGTGAATCCTGTCCCGGCTGTAGGAGTAGGTCTCTTGCTGAGCCAGGGCTGTTTGGACAAGTTCCCTGATCCACCGGGTTTCCACCGCTGTCGGATCATCACCATCTACTGGGAGAGCCGCCAAACGTGCTGATGTTGCGATTAAGTTCTCCATGGGGTTGGAGAAGTGACCCTGTGGTATTGGTGTGTAATGGGGCGGTGCCATATTGCCGTGAAGAGGCGTCGTCACCTGAGGCTGGACTGGGCCTCCCGCTCCGGATGTCATAAACTGATTTGCACCTGGCGGGTTACTTGGGCCGGCCCCGGGTGTAGCAAAGAGATTCCGAGGATCATAAATCTGAGGTAAACGGGACTGAGGTTTCTGATGTCGCCTCCTCATTACCTCATTAGATGCGTTCAAGCTCAACGTGAGCTGAAAGGCCTCTGCCTAAAGTTGCTGCGCCCGTACGTCCAAAGCCGCCCGCTCTGTGGCTAATCTAGTATCTTCAGCTGCTAAGGTTTCCTTGGCCCAGGCGATCTCATCGCGAACCTGTGCCACCTCTGCCTCATGCTCAGATTGGTTCACAGGGACGACTGTAGCAGTTAACAAGGCCGTAAGTTTATCCATGAGATTCATCAGCACCTGAGTCGGTGAGCGCACAGGGCCTCCTGCCCTGGCTGCTCCTAACCCGGACGTTATCGCCGCTAAGGCCGTAGAATTTTGGTCGGGTTGAGTACCAGCCATGAAGACTCCTGCCCAGTTTGGTGACTCTGAGGGGTCCGGAATAGTGCTGCCATCGGAACAGCCCCCAAGCACACCATCTTGAACTTGATACAGCGAATCTGTTGAGCCGGCGGATGAATCACCGTCAGAGAGGACGGCCGGCTCACCATCACCTTCAGATCCTTCAGAAAGTTCACCTCCGTGGATGCAACCCACAAAGGCATGCTTCATGATGGGTTGAGCTCGGGCGGGTTTCGCACGCTGAGCCGTCTCGACGAGGTCAGTGCAGCTGTCCGGCTCAGGGCCCGGCTCACCAATCCGGCCGATGAAGACGTGAATTCCGCCAAAGGGGACCCGGTACCCGTACTCAATTGAGCCGGCGTCGGGGCCCCAGCCTTCGTCGTCGATGTAGATTTTGCCGCGACGACTCTTGGTCATCCGGCCAACTGCGTATCCCTTGAGCCCTTCGAAGCTGCCCTTCAAGAACTCAAATCCACCGTGTGCTGGCCCCACAGTGGGCGCCATCTGTCGTGGAATTTTCACGACAGATGTCCTTTTGAAAGGACTTAATCGTGGAGCCATCGCAACTAGGAAGCTTAAAGGGGTTAATCGGGACAAGGACACGCGAGGTTTATACTAGTTCAGCCCCTTACGGTGAAGGAAGGCCTACGTCTAGTTGGGTTGGAATTGCTTGAGGTTTCGATGACCAGGGAGCGAAATACGCTATGCCTAGCTCTCGATCAGTTGTTTCTCCCCTAAGCCACTGGCGGGTCGTCCCCTTATATACACGGGTTGACGCCCTGCGGCCTACAGAGTCCCGGCCGGCTCATAAACAGTGTCTGGCTCGGCGACTAGTTACTTCTACCTTACAGTACAAGTTATACCATCATGGCGGTTTATCTTTACGGGCCTCAGAGTCGCCTGTGGGCCTTTAAGCCTTTTAGTGAACCGCCATCTTCATGCCTTGATCTTGGGCTTCTGATGAACCTCTATTGCGTAACCCGGCCCCCCCTAGATGGCTTACACAAATAGTCATATCCCCAACAATGATGATGGAGATCATGGTGTCATGCCGGTGACGAAGGTGATCATGCCGCGCCTCGAAGATGGAGATCAAAAGGCGCAAGATGATATTGGCCATATCATGTCACTTTATGATTTTCATGTAATGTTTGTCATGTTTACATCTTATTTGCTTAGAACGACGATAGCATAAATAAGATGATCCCTCGCTAAAATTTCAAGGAAGTGTTCCCCCTAACTATGCACCGTTGCGAAGGTTCGTTGTTTCGAAGCACCACGTGATGATCGGGTGTGATAGGTTCTAATGTTTGCATACAACGGGTGTAAGCCAGATTTACACACGCAATACACTTAGGTTAACATGACGAGCCTAGCATGTACAGACATGGCCTCGGAACACGGAAGACCAAAAGGTCGAACATGAGTCGTATAGTGGATACGATCAACATGAAGATGTTCACCGATGATGACTAGTCCATCTCACGTTATGATCGGACACAGCCTAGTTGACTCGGATCATGTATCACTTAGATGAGTAGAGGGATGTCTATCTAAGTTGGAGTTCATTGAATAATTTGATTAGATGAACTTAATTATCATGAACATAGTCAAAAGGTCTTTGCAAATTATGTCGTAGCTCACGCTTTGGTTCTACTGTTTTAGATATGTTCCTAGAGAAAATTTAGTTGAGAGTTGACAGTAGCAATTATGCGGACTGGGTCCGTGAAATGAGGATTGTCCTCATTGCTGCACAGAAGGGTTATGTCCTTAATGCACCGCTCAGTGTGTTGAACCTCGAGCATCGTCTATAGATGTTGGGAAACATCTGACATACACGTTTTGATGACTAGGTGATAGTTCAGTGCGTAATACTAATTGTGGCACCAAAGACGTTTTTGAAACGTCGCAGAACATATGAGATGTTCCAAAGACTGAAATTGGGATTTCAGACTAGTGCCCTTGTCAATAGGTATGAGACCTCTGACAAGTTTCTTAAGCCTGCAAACTAAGGGAGAAAAGCTCAATCGTTGAGCATGTGCTCAGATTGTCTAAGTACTACAATCACTTGAATCGAGTGGGAGTTAATCTTCATGATGAGATAGTGATGGTTCTCCATAGTCACTGCCACCAAGCTATTAGAGCTTCGTGATGAACTATAACATATTAGGGATAGACATGATGATCCTTGAGCAACTCACGATGCTTGACACCGCGAAAGTAGAAATCAAGTAGGAGCATCAATTGTTGATGGTTAAACCACTAGTTTCAAGAAGGGAAAGGGAAAGAAGGGATACTTCATGAAACGACAAATCAGTTGCTGCTCTAGTGAAGAAACCTAAGGTTGAACCCAAACCCGAGACTAAGTGCTTCTTTAATGAGGGGAGCGGTCACTGAAGCAGAACTACCCTAGATACTTGATAGATGAGAAGGCTGGCAAGGTCGACAGAAGTATTTTGAATATACGTTATATTATTGTGTACTTTACTATAGTACTCCTAGTAGCACCAGGGTAATAAATACCGGTTCGGTTGCTAAGTGTTAGTAACTCAAAATAAAAGGCTGCGGAGACTAGCTAAAGATGAGATGAC
Source organism: Triticum urartu (assembly GCF_003073215.2). Lineage (NCBI taxonomy): Eukaryota > Viridiplantae > Streptophyta > Magnoliopsida > Poales > Poaceae > Triticum > Triticum urartu. The sequence goes on along the minus strand of NC_053023.1, from coordinate 87,258,561 downwards.
GATATGTGTTGGAAGTGTTTCCAAGGTTGTTGTGGTCAAACATCGCACGCTCCCTCTACCATCGGGATTGGTGTTAAACACAAATAATTGTTATTTGGTGTTTGCGTTGAGCATAGACATGATTGGATTATGTTTATCGCAATACGGTTATTCATTTAAGGAGAATAATGGTTACTTTGTTTATTTGAATAATACCTTCAATGGTCTTGCACCTAAAGTGAATGGTTTATTGAATCTCGATCGTAGTGATACACATGTTCATGCCAAAAGATATAAGATAGTAATGATAGTACCACATACTTGTGGCACTGCCATTTGAGTCATGTTGGTATAGAACGCATGAAGAAGCTCCATGTTGACTCACTCGTTTTTGAAAAGATTGAGACATGTGAACCATGTATATTGGTAGATATGCATGAAGAAACTCCATACAGATGGATCGTTTGGACTCACTTGATTTTGAATCACTTGAGACATGCAAATCATACCACATGGGCAAGATGACTGAAAGGCCTCGTTTTTAGTAAGATGGAACAAGAAAGCAACTTGTTGGAAGTAATACATTTTGATGTGTGCAGTCCAATGAGTGCTGAGGCATGCAGTGGATATCGTTATGTTCTTACTTCACAGATGATTTGAGTAGATGTTGAGTATATTTACTTGATGAAACACAAGTCTGAATTATCGAAAGGTTTAAGTAATTTCAGAGTGAAGTTGAAGATCGTCGTGACAAGATGATAAAATGTCTATGATATGATCATAGAGATGAATATCTGAGTTACGAGTTTGGCACACAATCAAGACATTGTGGAAATTGTTTCACAACTAATAACGCCTGGACCACCATAGTGTGATGGTGTGTCCGAACATCATAACTGCACCCTATTGGATATGGTGCATACCATGATGTCTCTTATCGAATTACCACTATCGTTTATGGGTTAGGCATTAGAGACAACTACATTCACTTTAAATAGGGCACCACACAATTCCGTTGAGACGACACCGTATGAACTATGGTTTAGAGAAACCTAAGTTGTCGTTTCTTAAAAGTTTGGGGCTGCGATGCTTATGTGAAAAAGTTTCAGGCTGATAAGCTCGAACCCAAAGCGGATAAATGCATCTTCATAGAATACCCAAAAATAGTTGGGTATACCTCCTATTTCAGATCCGTAAGCGAAACTGATTGTTTCTAGAAATGGGTCCTTTCTCGAGGAAAAGTTTCTCTCGAAAGAATTGAGTGGGAGGATGATGGAAACTTGATGAGGTTATTGAACCATCACTTCAACTAGTGTGTAGCAGGGCACAGGAAGTTGTTCCTGTGGCACCTACACCAATTGAAGTGGAAGCTTATGATAGTGATCATGAAACTTTGGATCAAGTCACTACCAAACCTCATAGGTCGACAAGGATGCGTACTACTTCAGAGTGGTATGTAATCCTATCCGCGTACTACTTCAGAGTGGTATGTAATCCTATCCTGGAAGTCATGTTGCTAGACAACAATGAACCTACGAGCTATGGAGAAGCGATGGTGGGCTCGGATTCCGACGAATGGCTCGAGGCCATAAAATCCGAGAGAGGATCCATGTATAAAAACAAAGTATAGACTTTGAAAGAACTACTTGATGGTCGTAAGGCTGTTGGGTGCAGATGGATTTTAAAAGGAAGACAAACAATGATGGTAAGTGTCACCATTAAGAAAGCTCGACTTGTCGTTAAGATGTTTTCTGACAAGTTCATGGAGTGGACTATGATGAGACTTTCTCACTCGTAGAGATGCTAAGAGTCTGTTGGAATTATGTTAGCAGTTACTGCATTATTTATGAAATCATGCAGATAGGATGTCAAAACATTGTTTCCTCGATTATTTTCTTGAGGAAAGGTTGTATGTGATACAACCAGAAGATTTTGTCAGTCCAGAAAGATGCTAACAAGTATGCAAAGCTCTAGCAATCCTTCTAAGGACCAGAGTAAGCATCTCGGAGTTGGAATGTACGCTTTGATGAGATGATCAAAGATTTTGGGTTTATACAAAGTTTATGAGGAACTTGTATTTCCAAAGAAGTGAGTGGGAGCACTATAGAATTTTTTGATGAGTATATGTTGTTAACATATTGTTGATTAGAAATGATGTAGAATTTCTGGAAAGCATACAGGGTTATTTGAAAAGTGTTTTTCAATGGAAAACCTGGATTAAGCTACTTGAACATTGAGCATCAAGATCTATAAGGATAGATCAAAAATGTTTAATAGTCCTTTCCAATGAATACATACCGTGACAAGATTTTGAAGGAGTTCAAAATAGATCAGCAAAGAAGGAGTTCTTGGCTATGTTACAGGGTGTGAGTATTGAGTAAGACTCAAGACCTGACCACGGCAGAAGAGAGAGAAAGGACGAAGGTCGTCCCCTATGCTTTAGACATAGGTTCTACAGTATGCTATGCTGTGTACTGCACCTGAAGTGTGCCTTGCCATGAGTTAGTCAAGGGGTAAAAGAGTGATCCAGGAATGGATCATATGACAACGGTCAAACTTATCCTTAGTAACTAGTGGACTAAGGAATTTTCTCGATTATGGAGGTGGTAAAAGAGTTCGTCGTAAAGGGTTACGTCGATGCAAACTTTGACACTAATCCGGATGACTCTGAGTAGTAAACCGGATTCGTATAGTAGAACAGTTATTTGGAATAGCTCCAAGTAGCGCGTGGTAGCTGCATCTACAAGATGACATAGAGATTTTTAAAGCACACATGGATCTGAAAGGTTCAGACCCATTGACTAATAAACCTCTTTCGCAAGCGAGATATGAACAAACCCCATGGGTGTTGGATTCATTACAATCACATAGTGATGTGAACTAGATTATTGACTCTAGTGCAAGTGGGAGACTGTTGGAAATATGCCCTAGAGGCAATAATAAAATGGTTATTATTGTATTTCCTTGTTCATGATAATTGTCTATTGTTCATGCTATAATTGTATTAACCAAAAACAGTAATACATGTGTGAATACATAGACCACAACATGTCCCTAGTAAGCCTCTAGTTGACTAGCTCGTTGATCAATAGATGGTCATGGTTTCCTAACCATGGACATTGGGTGTCATTGATAACGGAGAATGATGTGATGGACAAGACCCAATCTTAAGCGTAGCACAAGATCATGTAGTTCGTTTGCTAAAGCTTTTCTAATGTCAAGTATCATTTCCTTAGACCATGAGATTGTGCAACTCCCGGATATCGTAGGAATGCTTTGGGTGCACCAAACGTCACAACGTAACTGGGTGGCTATAAAGGTGCACTACATGTATCACCAAAAGTGTCTGTTGGGTTGGCACGAATCGAGAATGGGATTTGTCACTCTGTATGACGAAGAGGTATCTCTGGGCCCACTCGGTAATGCATCATCATAATGAGCTCATTGTGACTAAGTAGTTGGTCATGGGATCATGCATTACGGGACAAGTAAAGTGACTTGCTGGTAACGAGATTGAACGAGGTATTGGGATACCGACGATCGAATCTCGGGCAAGTAACGTACCGATTGACAAAGGAATTGTATATGGGATTGCTTGAATCCTCGACATCGTGGTTCATCCGATGAGATCATCGTGGAACATGTGGGAGCTAACATGGGTATCCAGATCCCGCTGTTGGGTATTGGCCGGAGAGTTGTCTCGGTCATGTCTGCATGATTCCCGAACCCGTAGGGTCTACACACTTAAGGTCTGATGACGCTAGGATTATAGGGAAAGTTTGTACATGGTTACCGAATGTTGTTCGGAGTCCCAGATGAGATCCCGGACGTCACGAGGAGTTCCGGAATGGTCTGGAGGTAAAGAATAATATATATATAGGAAGTGAGGTTTTGACCACCGGAAGTGTTTCGGGCATCACCGGTAATGTACCAGGACCACAGGAGCATTCTGGGGTCCACCGGGAGGGGCCACCAGCCCCGGAGGCTTGCATGGGCCAAGAGTGGGAAGGGACCAGCCCCTGAGTGGGCTAGTGCGCCTCCCACCAGGGCCCAAGGTGCAGCTAGGAGGAGAAGGGGGGAAACCCTAGGCGTAGATGGGCCTAAGGCCCACCCTAGGGCGTGCCCCCCTCTCCCCCTCTTGGCCGCCCCCTCCATCCCATCTAGGGCTGCCGCCCCCTAGGGGTGGGAACCCTAGAGGGGGCGCACCCTCCTCCCCTCCTCCTATAAATAGTGGGCGTTTTGGGGCTGCCCAACACACGAGTCTCTCTCCCTCTTGGCGCAGCCCTACCCCTCTCCCTCCTTGTCTCTTGCAGTGCTTGGCGAAGCCCTGCTGGCGTGCCACGCTCCTCCACCATCACCACGTCGTCGTGCTGCTGCTGGACGGAGTCTTCCCCAACCTCTCGCTCTCTCCTTGCCGGATGAAGGCGCGGGAGACGTCACCGGGCTGTACGTGTGTTGAACGCGGAGGCGCCGTTGTTCGGCGCTCAGATCGGAATCGACCGCGATCAGAATCGCCGCGAGTACGACTCCATCAACCGCGTTCTTGTAACGCTTCCGTTTAGCGATCTTCAAGGGTATGAAAATGCACTCCCTCTCTCTCATTGCTAGCATCTCCTAGATTGATCTTGGTGACACGTAGGAATATTTTGAATTATTGCTACATTCCCCAACACCTCCTCCTCTGCCGTCTTCCTCTTCCTCCTCGGGCTGAGGGATCCATAATCAAAAGTGACCTCCATGTCAACACTCGCCGGAGGAGGAGAAGGAGGTGGTATCTGGGCACGCGCGGACGAAGAAGTGGCGGCTGTCTTCTTCTTCACCGTGGCCTTCGCCGGCTTCTTTGCCGCCGCGACCCTCGTATGGCGCCCGGGCTCCTCCAAGGTCAGCTGTTACCGGGCAGCCCTGCCGGGCCAGACTGGCTCACCGGAACTAGCCCGCCGCAGGACTCGCCCCCTCCCCGTAGGTGGCGTCGGCTCTGTGGTCTCGGCCTCCTCCTCCGACGACCCGCCGTTCACATCTTCAACGAAAGGAGCCTCGGTGCCAGCGCTGCTGACTCCCCCGGCGGCCGCCACCCACCGAGCGAGCTCCTCCTCCACGGCCATCGCGGCCTTGTCCTCCACTCCGCTGGCGTTGCCGACCTCCCTGGCAAGTTGCGCCTCCCTCGCCCTCATGGCGATGTAGTTCAGCTCCGCCTGGGAGGTGTCTTGGACAAGCAGGCACTCGGCGTCGGCGTTGACATACGCCTCGTGCAGGGTGTCGAAGAACTCCTGCACTTCAGCGTCCTTCGGTTCCTTCCAGCTCGGGACAGGGCCGTGCGCGTTGTAGTCCGGCATCATGGCAATGGTATCGGACCGACGCGAGTAGTTGCACAACGGGGCCACCCCCGTCGGCAGCTTGAACAGAGCCCCCTTGAGGACCTTGCCGGCCTTCGCGGCGGCCCTCGCAACCTTGCCGGTCCGCTCGACCTCACCGTCGCGGCCCACGTCGAGCTGGTAGATCCGCTGGCAGAAATAGGCGTGCACCATCACTGTGAAGTTATGGTCGAGGCCGGGGCGGAGCCGCATGAGGTCAGCGGGGTTCATGAAGAGCCAGGCTGGCCCTCCCTTGTTATGCAGAGGAGCGATCCGGTGACGGATGAAGTCCGCCCCGATCATCTTAAGGATGAGCCCGGCCTGGGTAAGCCGGAGAATCCTGGTGGTGGTGACCGTGAGCTTTCCGTCATCGGCGTCGACGTTGCTCTAATCGCTTCCGCGAACCGGCGGCGCCCGGCGAACTCTGCAGAACGCCGGCGGGTCCTTCTCTTCGATCCAGCACCATCGGCCCCGCCATTCTTTCCACCTCTCCTTCATGGCGCCGTCTGGGTACGCTCCCTTGGATTTTGGGATCCAGGCGACGCACCCCGAGATGGCACCTCCCGTTTGGATCCGAGGGAAGAAGTAATGGCGGAAGAGCGCCGTGTTGGGGTGCACCCCGGCAAAGCCTTCGCAGAGGTGCGTGAAAAGGGCCATGCACGCCACCGTGTTCGGGGTAAAATCCAGGAGGTGGAAGCTGAAGGTGTGCATGATGTCGCTGAAGAAATCAGAGAAGGGAGGATAGAGCCCGCAAGAAAAATAATCAACAAAGAAGGGGTACCGAATTGGGGCAGCCTCGGCGCAGTCGGCGGGGATGACGCGCGTGGCCGGATGCCCCGAATTCTCTCCCCCCGTCTTCACTCCCCACAGGGGCCTGAAGGAGTCCCAAAGCTCGAACACGTCGACCGTCGAGGGGAAGAAAGCGGACTCCATCCGCTGCACCGCCAGCGCACTCTCCGGCGGCTCCGCGGCTCCGGCGTCCTTGACCACTCCCTTGCCCTTGGTGGATTTTTGCGCCATGGCGACTGGGGGAGGAGGGCAGGACAGAGGGCGGCGGAAGCACAACGACGGCAAGCAGGGACGAAGCTTAAGGAAGAAGAGGAAGGCAGACGGAGGTTTCCGAGATTGGGGTTGCGAGAAGGGTAAAAGGAACAGTGCGCCCACGGTTATCCCTTTTTATGAGGAAGCCGCGGGGTGCGCTGCCCGTTTACTGTGACGTGACGCATGCGTGTGGAAACCGCCCCACGCATGCCGCCCACGTCACGCACGCCCCTCCACAACGCGCCGTGCGCGCGGGTCGTGGGAGGCGGTGCGCGCGAAGAAACTTACCACGGTAAAAACCGCCCCACCTGCCCGCGCACCTTTTCGGGCCTGGCTCAATAACACGTCGCGCTTATGTGTGGCCCAGGCCCCGGGGCTCCTGTCGGTGTACAAAAATAGGGGCGCATCTTTGTACCCCTTTCCTGTGCACGGGTAGTCAGAGCCGCGCCCACCGCCACACCAAGCAGAACGAGGGAGGTGAGCCAAGGTAAGATCGAAGCCCAAGGCAATCAAAGCAACGCCAAGGCCAAGACCACAAAGAGCAGAGGGACGAAGCAAGTTCCCCCGGCAAGACCCTTGTCGGGTGGCCTCAGCGGCCCCGGCAAGACTCTTGCCGGGACAGCTCGCCCCGCACCAACAGAGCGAGCCACCCTTGAGCCCACGCCCCCCCAGTGCCATCATCAGCATGGGGCCAGGGCTTGGGAAGGCACCCCTGTGGTGACATATAGATCTTTGTGAAGACATATTCAAGATCAGATCAGAAGACGACGATCCTCGGCAAGATCCTTGCCAAGGAAGGCCACCAGACCCACGGCAAGATCCTTGCCGGGGACGACAACACGCCACGGCGAGACCCTTGCCGGGCCACCCGGCAAGGCCCTCGCCAAAGACGCCGGCAAGGCCACTTCCAAGCCCACGTCAATCAAGCTTCCACCGCCGTTCACATGCAGCTGCCAGCCCAACCAGCTGGGCGGGCACCTACGTGGCAACATGCAGCTCCCAGGCCAACTCATCAAGCGCCTACGTGGCGGCATGCAAATCTTCGTGAAGGCTCCACCACCGCACCAACTCAGCTGCCTGCCTGCCTACATGGCACCACACGCATCCCCGGCCGAGGCGCATGTCAAAGCGAGGAGGAGCGGCGATGGATGGGACGGGCCTCGCCCCATCCCCGATAAAGTAAGAGGACACCTAAGCGATGCATTAAATGCACCTTGTCCTGTAATACGAGGGATAACCTCGTGCCACTGTAGACCTTTCCACCTCTTGTGGCCACTGTGGAAACCCCTTTTTCCTATAAAAGGAGGCCCAAGGCGACGAGGAGAGGGATTCGGCTCTTTGCAACCACACGCTAACCACAGCTAGTTCGAGAGCCAAAGAACTCTCAGAAATACACCCACCAAAGTAGGACTAGGGTTTTACGCATCCTCACGGCCCGAACCTGGGTAAACGATCCTTGTGCTGTCTACTAGCCCTGCTCTCCTCGCAACCCTGCACCCCAACAACCGTAGTAGGGATTCTTGTGATCCCATAGGTGTCGTTCCACACCGACACAAATCAACGAAGCTATTTAGATGGGTAGCGGCATCTTCACTAGGAATGCCGAAAAACGGATCTTTCATGACAAGATTCAGCAAAGCAACATTAATTTCACAAGATTCAGCATCGGTAAGAGGAGCAATCGGAGTGCTAATAAAATCATTGTTGTTGGTATTGGTAAAGTCACACAATTTGGTATTATCTTGAGCCATTGCGACAAGCAAGCAATCCGACACACAAGCAAACAAGAAACGGGCAAAAGAGGCAAATAGAGAAAGAGAGGGAGGATAGAGAGAGAGGGTGAATAAAACGGCAAGGGTGAAGTGGGGGAGAGGAAAACGAGAGGCAAATGGCAAATAATGTAATGCGGGAGATAAGGGTTTTGTGACGGGTACTTGGTATGTTGACTTTTGCGTAGACCTCCCCGGCAACGGCGCCAGAAGTCCTTCTTGCTACCTCTTGAGCACTTGCGTTGGTTTTCCCTTGAAGAGGAAAGGGTGATGCAGCAAAGTAGCGTAAGTATTTCCCTCAGTTTTTGAGAACCAAGGTATCAATCTAGTAGGAGGCCACGCACGAGTCCCTCGCACCTACACAAACAAATAAATCCTCACAACCAACGCGATAAGGGGTTGTCAATCCCTACACGGTCACTTACGAGAGTGAGATCTGATAGATATGATAAGATAATATTTTTGGTATTTTTAGGATAAAGATGCAAAGTAAAATAAAAGGCAAAGGAAATAAATAAGTATTGGAAGATTAATATGATAGAAGATAGACCCGGGGGCCATAGGTTTCACTAGTGGCTTCTCTCGAGAGCATAAGTATTCACGGTGGGTAGACAAATTACTGTTGAGAAATTGACATAATTGAGCATAGTTATGGGAATATCTAGGTATGATCATGTATATAGGCATCACGTACGAGACAAGTAGACCGACTCCTGCCTGCATCTACTACTATTACTCCACACATCAACCGCTATCCAGCATGCATCTAGAGTATTAAGTTCAAGAGAACAGAGTCACGCTTTAAGCAAGATGACATGATGTATAGGGATAAACTCATGCAATATGATGAAAACCCCATCTTGGTATCCTCGATGGCAACAATACAATACGTGCCTTGCTTCCCCTACTGTCACTGGGAACGGACACCGTAAGATTGAACCCAAAGCTAAGCACTTCTCCCATTGCAAGAAAGATCAATCTAGTAGGCCAAACCAAACTGATAATTCGAAGAGACTTGCAAAGATAACGAATCATACATAAAAGAATTCAGAGAAGATTCAAATATTGTTCATAGATAAACTTGATCATAAACCCACAATTCATCGGTCTCAACAAACACACCGCAAAAGAAGATTACATCGAATAGATCTCCACAAGAGAGGGGGAGAACTTTGTATTGAGATCCAAAAGGAGAGAAGAAGCCATCTAGCTAATAACTATGGACCCGTAGGTCTGAGGTAAACTACTCACACTTCATCGGAGGGGCTATGGTGTTGATGTAGAAGCCATCCGTGATCGATGCCCCCTCTGGCGGAGCTCCGGAACATGCCCCAAGATGGGATCTCGTGGATACAGAAAGTTACGGTGGTGGAATTAGGGTTTTGGCTTCGTATCTGGTAGTTTGGGGGTACGTAGATATATATAGGAGGAAGGACTACGTCAGTGGAGCAACAAGGGGCCCACGAGGGTGGAGGGCGCGCTTGGGGGGGGGGGGGTAGGTGCGCCCCCTACCTCATGTCCTCCTGGTTGATGTCTTGACGTAGGGTCCAAGTCCTCTGGATCATGTTCGTTCCGAAAATCACGTCCTCGAAGGTTTCTTTCTGTTTGGACTCCGTTTGATATTCTTTTTCTGCGAAACCCTAAAATAGGCAAAAAACAGCAATTCTGGGCTGGGCCTCCGGTTAGTAGGTTAGTCCCAAAAATAATATAAAAATGTGTAATAAAGCCCAATAATGTCCAAAAAAGAATATAATATAGCGTGGAACGATAAAAAAGTATAGATACATTGGAGATGTATCACTACCTTAGCCGAACGAGCGGAACGTAAGGTGGTAAGCACAGGAGCCGGGCAACCCTACTATAGACCAAAGACATGATTTGGAGCCGATGCGTATAATGCAATATCCGGGACGCCGAAGAGTTCCCTATAGGTGTTCGGACTTGAAATGTGCAGGGCCGAATCCAACCCTCGGTGTTAAGGCCGGACTAAGGCACATGTGGCAGTCTGAGGTAGGGAGGGAACACTGATGATAACATAAAATAAAATGATTGCCAAACAAAGTAGTGATCAACGGTTTCCTTTATACCCTGATTAATATGTCGAGCCGTGTTGTTACAGATAATGCCAAAAACATCGAGGCCATTTTACATGTCGAAAGTTTAGTCAAGGGAAAGGTTTATACAGAGCCTAAACGAAATGATTTAAGAATCCCAATGATGCCCTGCTCCACGTCTGCACCGTTTCTCCTTGGTGAGATGTCCTTGAAGGGGAGGAGTCTGATGGTCATCTGCTAAAAAGAGGAACCTAGAAGAAGGTCCTTGCACGACCGTAGATTAGGTAGGTTCTTGACCTGAACCTACAGTAGAAGAATGTTTGAGGTCCGAATAGGGTCAAACCGTACTATTGTCCTATTCTGCAGTGTGCCTCTGTCGCTGCCCAAGGTATTTTAAGGGCGTAATTGTGTACGCAAGGTACATACACCGCAGCCTTATGGGGTAACCGTCGGAGGCTAAACTGCTATTCGAGCTCAGGTTCCACCGAGCTACCGCATTGTAACGTGGTTCGGACACGTTTAGCAGTCTCGTGGGTCTTGAAGACCGATGAGTTGTTCGGCTTGATGAGGCCGCTCTGTACTTCAGCTACTAGGGTCGCGGTATGCTCCTCGGTACGGAAGGAGCGCTTCGTATTTCCATTTACTGTGATGACGCCACGAGGTCTAGGCATTTTTAGCTTCAGATAAGCGTAGTGTGGGACTATGTTGAAGCAGGCAAAAGTTGTTCGTTCGAGCAGTGCGTGATAACCACTGTGATAAGACGACGTTGAAGATCAATTCTTCGCTTCAGAAATTGTCTGGAGAGCCAGATACTATTTCTAGTGTTAAGGATCCCGTGCAGCGGGCCTCCATGTCAGGTATCACTCCTTTAAAGGCAGTGTTGCTAGGCTTGATTCTTGATGGGTCGATACCCATCTTACAGACAGTATCCTTGTAAATCAAGTTGAGGCGGTTGCTGCCATCCATAAGGACTTTAGTGAGATGGTACCCGTCGATGATAGGATCGAGTACCAGGGTCGCCGAGCCTCCGTAACTGATACTGGTTGGGTGGTCCCTGCGATCAAAGGTGATTGGACAAGCTGACCATGGATTAAATTTTGGGGCGACAGGCTCTACGGTGTAGACGTCCCGTAATGAGCGTTTGTGCTCCCTCTTGGGGATGTGGGTGACATAGATAATGTTCACCGTTTTCACCTCGGGGGGAATTGTTTCTGTCCCCCAGTGTTCGGTGGGCGAGGTTCATCATCGTCCTCGCTTTGAGGTCCTTTCCCCTTATGCTCGGCATTTAACTTACCGGCCTGCTCGAAAACCCAGCAATTTATGTTGGTGTGGTTGGCAGGATTGTCAGGGGTGCCATGAATCTGGCAAGGTCTCTCTAGTATTTCCCCCAAGTTGGATGGACCGTCCCGATTGCCTTTGAACGGCTTCTTCCGCTGGCCGGGTTTGGAGCCACTGAATCCAGCAATTACTGTCGTGTCCTCTGTTTCTCCGTTATTGTTTCGACGCTTGTTTTCGTTGCGTCGTGGCCTGCCATTGTCATCCCTGGCCTCAGAAGTGCCGAGGTCGCTGGTATTGTTTCTTCTATGAGCCAACCAACTATCTTCGCCCACACAGAAGCGGGTCATAAGTGCGGTAAGAGCCGCCATGGTCTTCGGCTTTTCCTGTCTGAGGTGTCGAGCAAGCCATTCGTCACAGACGTTGTGATTAAACGCCGTTAAGGCCTCGGCATCCGAACAATCCACGATTTAGTTATTTTTACTTAAGAACCGATTCCCAAGTTTTGAGCTGACTCTCCGGGTTGCTGGATTATGTGACTCAAGTCATTAGCATCCGATGGCCGGACTTAAGTGCGTTGAAAGTTGGCCTGAAAGGCATCCTCTAGGTCTTCCCAACTTCCAATGGAGTTCTCTGGGAGTCTATTTAACCAGTGCCGTGCTGGTCCTTTCATCTTTAGAGGAAGGTATTTAATGGCGTGGAGGTCATCTCCATGAGCCATGTGAATGTGGAGAAGAAAATCTTTAATCCATACTGCAGGATCCGTCGTTCCATCATATTGCTTGATGTTCACAGGTTTAAATCCTTCCGGGAATTGGTGCTGCATTACCTCATCAGTACATCACATGGGGTGTGTGGCACCTCTATATCGGGCAACATCGCGACGAAGTTCAGATGACATCTGTGTTCGGTGCTGACCCCAGAGTTGGTTATGTTTGTCGTGCCAGGCTTGATGGTCGTCATCCCATGTGGGGCACGTCCTCTTGATCCATAGATTGATCTTGTCTTTCCATCTCTATTGTGCAGGCCCTACATAGGTCGTATGTGTAGCCCGGAGCCGCTGTCTCCTTGCCTCTGTGGTGAGGGGCGTGGGCCGGTGTTCGGCTTAATTAGCCGTTTTGTCCCGTCCACGGGGTGGTCGATCCTGTTGATCAGCCTGATTGTATTTTGATGGTATTAGCGCAAGGGCCTCATCATCAAATTGTGGCGTAGCCTGCATTTTGGGTAACTCTTTGTTGAATGCTCAAAGCCATATCCTTCTTCGGCGGCTAGGACCTTAGTCCATCTATCATTGAGCATATCTTGTTCGGCTTTAATTTGCTGCTGTTTCTTTTTCAGGCTTCGCGCGGTGGCGATTAGTTGTCGCTTGAAGTGTTCTTGTTCGAGGGGTTCCTCTGGGACGATGAAATCTTCGTCACCGAGGCTGACATCCTCTTCGGAGACAGGTAAGTACTTACTATCTTCCGAATCTTCGTGATCGGCGAGTTCTTTGGGGATGAATTAACCCTCTTCCCTTTCATCCTTCTCGAATGCAGGCTCCACGGGGTTTTCGGGGTCTTCGGCATTATCCGGAGTGTCATTTTCTCTGATGCTAGTGTTTCTTTCCCTTTCTCGACGCGATCGTGAGCGCCACCGCTGATGCCGGCATTTTGGTGGTTCATCGACAGGCTTATCCTCATCTAGATCCTGAGTGCAATCATCGTCCTTCTTCTCAAGCGTGTCTACCAAGTATACATCATAAGTAGAAGTGGTCGTCCAACGCCCGGTGATGGGAAGGTTTTGACCTAGTTCGGCTTCGACATCGTCATCCATGCCATTGATGTCTTCAGAAGCGTAGTCTAGCATGTCAGTTAAATCCTCGACAGTTGCTACTAAGTGGGTGGTGGGTGGGACATAAAATCCGCTAGTCTCAGCCCCCAGTTCGAACTAGGCATAGTTCGGAGGTGACACCTCCGTGATGTCGAGAGATTTTATTAAGTCTAGCGCCTCATTTAAGAGCGAGAGTTGGACAGGTGTTTGAGGATCTGCGGAACTAGGTTCGGCGATAACCGCTAGACCAAGCCCAAAGGACACATGCCTCGAGAGTTCGGAGTTGGTGCACAGAGGCGAGTATGGCTTCCCGATGACCGGGAGAGTCCCGTTTGACTCTGGGTCCGCCGATAGCATGGTCGCATCTGGGTTTCCCGCTAGAAGCTCCCTGATGGGAGAGAGTCCAGCGGGGTTCACCCTCCCTTCTTTGAATGAAGTGGTCCGGCCCAGATCTAAGGCCGAGGCGGACACGAGTGTCGACCCCTAGACGGGATCTGATAGTAGATGCGAAGGGCCTCCTTCGCGTGGATGGGGAGCGGTGGTCGAGGCCATGAACCCCTCAAAGATAAGGTCTCCTCGGATATCGGTGATGTAGTTCGAACTTCCAAACCTGATCTGGTGACCAGGGGCGTAGCTGTCGACCTGATCAAGGTGACCGGTCGAGTAGGCACATAGCGCGAAGCCGCAAAACACAAAGAGTTGACCAGGGACAAAGGTCTCCTCGGAAAAAGCATCATCGTCGATGACGAGGCGAGCCATCGATTCTTCTGTCGACAACACAATGGAACTCTCAATGAAAGCACCAATGTCAGTGTCAAAACCGGCAAATCTCGCGTAGGGGGTCCCAAGCTATGTGTCTGAGGATCGATGATAACAAGGGACAATAGGGACACAATGTTTACCCAGGTCCGGGCCCTCTTAAAGGAGGTAAAACCCTACGCCCTGCTTGATTGTATTTGATGATTATAGGGGTTACAAGAGTTGATCTACCTCGAGATCATAATGAATAAAGCCTAGCTGTCTAGCCTATGATTATTCTGATAGCCTCTACGGACTAAACCCCCTGGTTTATATACACATCGGAGGGGCCTAGGGTTGTACATAGTCAGCTTGCAGAGGAAGGAAACATTACACCCAGGCACCAAACTTGTCATTCTACACACATAGTTGCCCTACCCAGACACGGGGGATAGCCTTCCGCTTTATCTTCACAGCCCATCAGTCCGTCCCATATCAAATAGACCGGACTCCCAAGGACCCCCTAATCCAGGACTCCATCACTATCCCTTATGGAAGGAGAAGATGAAGATCCATCTCTGAGCGATTAATGATGATATGTGGAATGTGGTGCAAGTTGGTTTCACGGTTGCTATACCTCAAGCCCCCCTGACAAAGAGAAGAAAGTCATTTAGATGGATGCGCAAGCAAAAGATGAAATTGGTGGCCATCTCTCTCGTGTGCAATTTCTTCACTATTGCCAGTGTGAAACTACGAAGGAATTGTGGGGAGTCCTCGAGAAGATAAATGAAGGTGTTTCAACTCAGAAAGAAGCTCGGATTGATACCCTTCGAGCAAAATTCAATCGGTTCAAGTGCATTGGAAATGAAAGTTGTCAGCAAACATTAGACCGTCTGAGTGACAAAGCAAATGAGATTCAAGGTCTCGATGCAAAAGACATCACTGACCATGAAGTTGTGAAGAAACTGCTCCGATCGCTTGACAGTTCATTCGACACACTTGTCCTGATGATCCATGAACGAGCTGATTTCAAATCCCTTGACTCTGCTGATATCATCGAAAGACTGAACACCCATGAGGACTAAGAAGAAGAGAGATTTGTATGGCTCAAGTCAATGCAAAAATCATGCTCTCAAAGTTCTGGCTGATTCTTCCTCTGATGGAAATGTCAAAGAAGATTCAGATGACCCAAAAAGGCCCGGCAAAGATCTCACACTAATCATGAAAAGATTCCAGTGTCTTCCCAGGAAGATCCAGTTCCAGAAGAAAAGTTCAAGCCACTCTGGCAGTTCCAGAAGGCATACATCGGCAAGGCGCCGAAGAAGCTAATGAATCTGATGAAGATTCTGACTCTGCATGGCTGGCATAGCTAACGCTTCCTCCACTGCTACAAACTTCTTTAGGAATCCATCAAGCAACGATGAATCTCCTGCCTACTGCTCAATGGCCAAAGCCTCGAAGGAAAAGGTATCCTCCAAACATCACAAGGTTCACTCTAGTTATCAATATTCTTCTCATGAGGATGGCCATGCTAAACTGATCAAGATTGCCAATATTCAACAAAACTCTCTTGAAAAGATTGAGAAAACCTCAGGAAATCTGAAGGGTTTTTGGTTGAGGAGATGGAAAGAAATCAGTTATTGACCGAAGAGTATTCCACTCTCAAGTCACGAATGGAAGAACTATCAACTCGTCATGATTTTCTCTCAGCTGACCACGAGAGATTGACTTATGACTACCTAAAAAGAAAACAGGAGCTCGAGTCGCTGAGAGAGGCTCATGATGACTTGATCAGAGAAAATTCTCTTCTCACCCAACAACTTAAAGATAAAGCTGAAGTGTTGGAGCCACCATGTTTAAAATTCCTTGAACGGACCAATGTTGAATCATTTGTGAGTGCTAACCCCTCGGTCGAGGAAAATGGTTCTGTTTCTGATGAAAATACTAGCTAGAAGGATCTTCTTCAGAAAAGAATGTTCAAATCTCTCAAAGGGCATCAAACCCTTTGTGATGTTCTGAAGAAATCTATTCTTCACAAAAATCCCAGGAAGGAAGGTATCGGTTTCGAAAGGAAACTGAATGAAAATGGTTCATACTGGGAACCTCATCAATATCCTCGCACTGTGTGGGTACCTGGAAAGAGCAAAACGCTCAATCCAGCATTACTTTCGGGATATAACTCTCCCATACATGAATATCCTAATGATGATTCTTTGGACAACTATAAGTTGTTCAAAAATCAACATGGTTATGTTGTTGCTCGCTATGTTGGACCAAATAGCAGGAATCCTCCCCCCAAAGAAAGCTATATGGGTGCCTAAGAAAACTATCGAAGCATTACCCATTACCACTTTACTAACTATGCAGGCTCAAAATGCTCGATATTTCCTGGAGAAAGTTCGACAAAATGAATATATGCATACCTCTTTCAATCACTATGCTCATTCATTTGGAAGGAATTTTAATGCTTATTCTTTCAATTATGCTCATACTTCCTCGAGCAACAATTATGCTTACCGAAAGAAATCATATCATGCTCGCTCTATTATTTTGAAGCCACCTGCAAAGATGTGGGTGGTTAAGAAAGCCCAATTAGTCTGCAGGACCATGTCTCCGGGTGTACCGAATGGATAATGGATAGTGGATGCATTAGTCATATGACCGGAGACAAGTCATTGTTTGTCGAGCCCAACTTAATTGCTTCTTCTCTAAAGCATATCACTTTTGGTGACAACAACAAAGGAAAGGTAATTGGGCTAGGTAAAATTGCTATATGCATGGACAAGTCCATTGACGATGTTTTACTTGTTCAGTCTCTTGGATTTAAACTTATGTCAATTGGCAAGCTATGTGATCTAGGCATGCTAGTTCTATTTTCCATATCCAAATGCATTGTCTTCATGGCCTTTGACAATTCCTTCGTCTTTGAGGAAATTAGAAAAGGTGATCTTTATATTATGGATTTCTCTAAAGGTCCCTCGGTACAAACTTGTTTGCTTGAAAAAGCAACCAAAGGTTGGCTGTGGCACCAAAGTCTTGGTCATGTAGGTATGAGGAATTTGCAAAACCTAGTGAAGAAAATCATCTTCGTGGCATTCCTGATGTAAAATTCGACAAGGATTGTCTATGTGCTGCATGTGAGGCTGGAAAATTAGCCAAGAAGCATCATTCATCAAAGACTGTTATGACCACCACAAGACCTCTGGAAATTCTTCATATGGATTTATTTGGTCCTCAAAACTATGCAAGCTTCGATGACAGTCATTATGGTCTGGTTATTGTTGATGATTTCTCTTGATACACTTGAGGTATTCTTTCTTGAAGACAAAACCTACACCCAAGATATCTTCAAAAGCTTCACCAAGAAGGCCCAGAATGAATATGATGTGTGAATTAAGCATGTCAGAAGTGACAATGGAACCGAGTTCAAAAATATTCAGATCGATGAATTTCTCGATGAAAATGGTATTACTCATGAGTTCTCTGTTGCATACACTCCCCAACAGAATGGAGTTGTTGAACGAAAGAACAGAACTCTCATTGGAATGGTGAGATCAATGCTTAGTGAGTATAAAACTCCCATTCGCTTCTAGGCTGACGCTACTAACACTACTTGTCATGTTATCAATCGTGTTTATCTTCACAAGTTCCTTAAGAAAACTTCATATGAGCTTATCACTGGCAACAAACCGAATGTTTCTTATTTACGTGTATTTGGTACTCCTTGCTACATTCTTGATATCAATCATTCTTCCAAGTTTGCACCTAAGGCACATGAAGGTTTTCTTCTTGGTTATGACTCGAACTCGCACACTTATCGTGTCTATAACTCTCACCATTGGAAAGTTATGGAAATGGTAAATGTGTGGTTTGATGAATCTAACGGATCCCAAAAGGAGCACCTGCCAAATGTGATAGACGAACCACCGATTTCGGATGCTATTCGGCAAATGGCTATTGGGAGCATCAAGCCAGCCGAAGCAAACGCCACTCTGAATGCAAATGGCAATCAAATTCCAAATGCCGAACAAAATGTCCACCCTGAAGGGAATGGCGATACAAATGTTGATACTGTTCAAAATGATAATGAGCATCAAGATGAAAATCCTCATCCACGAGTGGCTAATCGAGTTGATCCTTCATTGATTCTTGATGAACTTGAGAATCTAGGTTATCGACCCACAATTGTCGGGGGTGGGGGGTACACAAACAGGGGTGTATGTTGCCCCTAACCTGTGCATAGATAGAAGATCTCCTCCATGGCAGCACCAAGTCTCCAAGACAAGACCAACCTGAAGATATAGCACTTTGAGAAATCAATGGGCGGACCAAGAAGACCAAGACAAGCCAAAGGAGCAAGATATCACTAAGGAAAAAACATCCCTTGCCGGGCAGGCGAGCTCAGGCAGGTCGAGGCCGCACCAAAGACAAGTCTCGGGACTCCCCCGATGGGCTTTCCGGGGACGCTGAGGGTACCAACCCCGCCAACACACCACCACTCCATCGCACAGCGACTCAGGTCACTTATCAGTGTGGTGTCGAGCCCCCAAGTGATTAAGTGGCTGTCCTCTGGCATGTGGCAGCCATTTGAGGAGAAGATCCACCCTTCATGACTCCAGTCTAGAGGCGTGTTAAGCAGACAGGGCGAGAGACAGCTAAAGTAGCGCGGCAAGGCTTGTAGGGCTACTCCCACGACGTGACACTAAGCGGCACATTTAATGTGCCTTATCCTGTCTGCAGAGTTAGGTATGATAGCACTATGGCTATCTGTAACACCCCGGATATGATTTACCTAATATGTAATCCAACTCTTGCCGTTTCCGGCGCTAAGTTATTTTATTTTCTCGGGTTCGGGTTTTGGTCTCCGTGTGTTGTTGTTGTTGTCATGCATCTCATATCATGTCATCATGTGCATTGCATTTGCATACGTGTTCGTCTCATGCAACCATGCATTTTCCCCGTTGTCCGTTTTGCATTCCGGCGCTCCGATCTCCTCCAGTGGTCATTTCCACCTTTCTTTCGTGTGTGGGGGTTAAACATTTCCGGATTGGACCGAGACTTGGCAAGCGGCCTTGGTTTACTATCGGTAGACCGCCTGTCAAGTTTCGTACCATTTGGACTTCGTTTTATGCTCCAACGGTTAACCGAGGGACCGGAAAGGCCTCGTGTGTGTTGCAGCCCAACACCCCTCCATTTTGGCCCAAAACCCACCAAAACCCTCTCCATCATCTAGAGCGTTTGATCACGATCGCGTGGCCGAAAACCGCACCTCATTTGGACACTCCTAGCTCCCTCTATGCCTATAAATAGCCCCCCTCCGAAATCCACCTTTCTTCTTCCCCCCGAAACCCTAACCCCGCTCAATCCGCGCGCCGGACATGTCCGGTCCGCACCGGACATTTCACGCTGCCGCCACGCAGCCACTAGGGGGCCGCCACGTGTCTTCCCCGCCGGCACCACCGCGCGCGGCCCGCCCGGCCCGCGCTAGGCCCCCGTGGCCCAGAGCGGCTCTGCCGCCGCCCGTCTCCCTTCTTCCTCCCGCGCGGTCGAGCGCGCCCGAGCCGCCCCGCTCCGGCCGCCGCGTACTCCATCGCCGGCGACCTCGTGCAAGCGCCCTCGCCGGACTTCGCCTCCTCACCGCCCCGACGCTGCCAAGTCCACCCCGTCGCCGCCCCGCTCCTCCTCCGCACGGATCCGACGAACCGACCTCCCTCCGGCGTCCTCCACCGCCTCCCCGAAGACCTCCGGCGATCCCCGTCAACATTTCCAGCAATCCTCGGTTTCCGTGCCGATCCGGATCAGATCTGGGAATAGTGCTTCGGTTGACTTTTTCTCAGAAACCCTAATTTTATTGCTATGTTCGTCGTGCCGTAACTTTGCATCCGTAGATCCGTTTTGTGGCATATAGCATATCAAAATGTTCATCTCAGAGAGTACATCATTTCATTCCATTGCATCATTTTCATTTGAGTTCATCTTGACGCCCGAAACGCTGTTAGAAGAGGGCTACTTGAGATAATTGTCAAATCTGCTACCCCGTTTAGCTTTTTGTCATTTTTGCCATGATTAATGTGTGCATGATATGCCCTGATGCTCTACATATGTTTTGTTAAGGGTTTTGTCATCTTTTCAGAGGTGCAACCCATGTATTTTTGTGATGTGTGTGGTGACTAGTACAATCTTGCAAAGTGGTGCACCTGTTAATTCTGTTTTCAGGGACTTGGTAATTCCACTAAGTCCTTGATCTATTTATCTCGTGATGCCATATGTTCATGTTCTTTCCTAGTGACCCGTGCCTCTTTTGAGGATGATCAGTAAGGATGTTTTGTTAATTGTATTGTTCTATCCATCCATGTTTTTGTTTGCAATTATGGAGCACCCTAGCTTGAGTCAATCGAGCTCTACTTTTGCTACTTTGTGAATCTGGGCAGATTGTCAACTTGTTTGCAATTTTGCCGATGATGTTGTAGTTGATCCGTGCATGCTATGCTATTGTTCTTGCCATGTCTAGCTTGCATTTTGTGTATTCTTGATGGATGTATGCTTAGCTTATCATGACTTGCTCCGTAGTGAGTGCATCGAGCTCGTAAACATGCCTACTTGAGTTATGTTTCAGCATGTGCCAGTTTTCACTAAGTCTGTGATCTGGTTATGTTTTTGCTATGTTCACATGCTTGCAATTGTATTTTCTGATCCCTTTTGGCTCAAGGTCACTAAGGGACTTTTGTTAAGTTCTTTGAGTAGCTCCATGCCATGCTTTACTTTGCCATGTTCAGGTCCTGTTGCATGTAGTTTTGTTGCTCCGAAGAGTGCTATCTGATCTGAAATTCCAGACAAGTGTTGATTTCACTAAGTCTGAGATCTGTTTGCCATATGCATTTTTGCCATGCTTGTTTGAACCTGTTAATGGATGAATTGGCCGTAGCTCAGTGCTAGAATTTTGTTAAGCATCATGAATGCATCCCTGCCATGTATTTTGTTGTCATGTTTGAGTGCTGTAGCATGTTCATCTCGTTGCATTTAGATGGCTACTTGCTGTAAATCGCAGACCGGTGTCATATTTGAATTGCTTGCCATTTCCAAACCGTAACTCCGATTCCGGCGTTCTTTATATTGTTTTCAAGCGATTTCATCTCATCTTTCCAGCGGCACACTTGGATTTCCATGTTGAGGCCAGGTTCTTGCATTTCCTGTCACGTTTTGCATATGCATTCCGCATCGCATCCCGCATAGCATACCATCATTGCATCATATTGTTTGATCCTTGCACGTGGTTGATTTGTGTCCTTGTTGCTTGTTTGTCTTGTTTGGGTAGAGCCGGGAGACGAGTTCGCTAACGAGGAGCCCGTTGAGTTTGCTTTCGAGGATCCAGTCAACTC
Source organism: Triticum urartu (assembly GCF_003073215.2). Lineage (NCBI taxonomy): Eukaryota > Viridiplantae > Streptophyta > Magnoliopsida > Poales > Poaceae > Triticum > Triticum urartu. The sequence continues at coordinate 87,237,166 of NC_053023.1, read as the reverse complement.
TGACAACTGTGCAGGCAAGATGATCATACCCTCGAAATTACTACTATCTTTGCTATGCTAGTTTGCTCGCTCTTTTGCTATGCCAATGCTATGATGCCTACCACTTGTTTTCAAGCCTCCCAAATTGCCATGTCGAACCTCTAACCCTCCATGTCCTAGCAAACCGTTGATTGGCTATGTTACCGCTTTGCTCAGCCCCTCTTATAGCGTTGCTAGTTGCAGGTGAAGATTGAAGGCCGTTCCTTGTTGGAACATTTATTTACTTGTTGGGATATCATTATATTGCTATGTTATCTTAATGCATCTATATACTTGGTAAAGGGTGGAAGGCTCGGCCTCTCACCTAGTGTTTTGTTCCACTCTTGCCGCCCTAGTTTTCGTCATATCGGTGTTATGTTCCTGAATTTTTGCGTTCCTTACGCGGTTGGGTTATAATGGGAACCCCTCGATAGTTCGCCTTGATTAAAGCTTTTCCAGCAATGCCCAACCTTGGTTTTACCATTTTCCACCTAGCCTTTTCTTTCCCTTGGGTTCTGCAGACTCAAGGGTCATCATTATTTTAACCCCCCCCCCCGGGCCAGTGCTCCTCTGAGTGTTGGTTCAAACTGTCAGCCGCTGGTGGCTACCAGGGGCAACTCTGGGCTGGTCTACCAGAAGTTTAGACAATCTGAGTGTGCCCTGAGAAAGAGATATGTGCAGCTCCTATCGGGATTTGTCGGCACATTCGGGCGGTGTTGCTGGATTTGTTTTAACCTGTCAAAGTGTCTTGAAGAACCGAGATACCGAGTCTGATCGGAACGTCTTGGGAGGAGGTCTATTCCTTCGTTGACCGTGAGAGCTTGTCATGGGCTAAGTTGGGACTCCCCTGCGGTGATTTGAACTTTCGAAAGCCGTGCCCGCGGTTATGGGCAGATGGGAATTTGTTAATGTCCGGTTGTAGACAACTTGAACCTTAACTTAATTAAAATGAATCAACTGAGTGTGTTATCGTGATGGCCTCTTCTCGGCGGAGTTCGGGAGGCGGACACGGTGTTGGAGTAATGTTTGCGCAGGTTGCTCTCTAGTTTCTCGCTCGCGCTTTGCCTCCTCTTCTCGCTCTCTTTTGCGAACAGGATAGCCACCATATTTGCTAGTCGCTTGCTGCAGCTCCACCTATATTTGCCTTGCCTTACCTATAAGCTTAAATAGTCTTGATCGCGAGGGTGCGAGATTGCTGAGTCCCTGTGGCTCACAGATTACTATTACACCAGATGCAGGGCCTGATGATTCCGCTCCAGGTGACACGCTCGAGCTCAGGTGGGAGTTCGACGAGGACTCTCAACATTACTATGTTTCCTTTCCTGATGATCAGTAGTGGTGCCCAGTTGGGGGTGAACGGGACCGTTGTCGCATGTTGGGTTCTCTTTTATTTTGGCGCCGTAGTCGGGCCATGAGTGTTTGGATGATGTAATGTTATTTATGTACTTGATTGACGTGGCGAGTGTAAGCCAACTATGTTATGTCCCCTTTATTATTTATATTACATGGGATGTTGTGAAGATTGCCTAACTTGCGACATAAGCCTTCAATGCGATTGTGTCTCTAAGTCGTGCCTTGACACGTGGGAGCTATAGTCGCATCGAGGGTGTTACATATATAGTACGCGTCGAAGACGGGGTGGGGACTAGCATATACTATGTGTCATGAACCTTGTGCCATGTGGGGACTTTATGGTTTTCATGGCAGGTGTCGCATCAAAGTTGTGCATCATACTGGGTATTCAAAAATCACAAGCACACCTCCATACATATGTTTGGCCCACATGCAAGCGATGGTTGTCCTCTGGCACTCACTCGCACGGCTATCGATGATGCTTATCCATCTATGGGCCCGCTCAGTCCATCACTTTGACCGACAGCGAGAGAGGTTATTTTGCCTAGGATGGGATTAATCTTTGGTTTGTCTTATGGTATAGGTCATGATGAGATTACATAGTATAAAATGACTATAAAATGATTATAAAACATCCAAAATATAACAACATGGAACAATCAAAAATTATAAATATGTTGGAGACGTATCATGCCCGGGTGGCCCGCGTAAGCACCTGCCTTGTATAACGAGGTTGCTAGGATTGACACCAACCGCGTTCGCAACATGCAGAAGTGCAAAGGGCGATGGGCCCAAGACCCCTGCGCTCTTAGGATAAAGACCAGCGTGTTGGCCTCTCTGTTGATCCTAGGTAGGGCTATGACATGTTGATCTTCTGAGGCCGGGCATGATCCAAGAAAGTGTGTCCGGCCAGAGTGATCGAGCATGTTGGGCAATGTGGTGCACCCGTGCAGGTAAATTTATCTATCCGAATAGCCGTGTCCACAGTAACAGGACAACTTGGAGTTGTATCCTGATCTATACAACTAGAACTAGTTACTAGAGATGATAAATGGATATGATGGCTTCAGGATTGCTTTCTCGCAGGGAGTCGAGAAAGGATCTATGGGCGTTACTAATAACTTGCTACTTTATATTATGCTAATCTGCACTCTTCTAATGCTGCAAGATGCTAGTCTTCGATAGGCTAGGCTTTCCCTCTATTTTGGCATTCTGCAGTTCGGTCCAAAGATATAGCCCCATTCCTTTGATACTGATGCATACATAGCATAGTTCTGTTGTAAATCTTGCGAGTACTTTAGATGAGTACTCACGCTCCAAAAATATGCTTAAAATATTTGAAAAAATTGGGTTTTTAGATGAATATGCATGCATGTGGTCTAAGTACCTCTGAAATTCTATTCAATAATACATTGTATCACAAAAAAGACAAAATTTCTGCCCAAAATGCCAAAAAACAAGCCCCTGATTTTCATGTATTTTTCCTTTTTGTATCTTTTCCATGCAAACATGTATATTGTTGAAATTTTGGTCCGATATACTGAATTTCTATACGTTCATGCACACAAAAATTTGAAAACATTGGAACTGTAAAAATGTTATTTCTTTGAAATTCGAAATAAAGTGCTCCATTGCACCCGTGCTCAGAAGTCAATTTTCAAAAAAGTAACCAGATCCTCCACCACCAGTCCTGAACTAAAGCTCTAGAACACGGACGACGCCGATGCTGCGAGGAACACCACCATAAGATTGCCCCCGAAGTTATTGTTTCTAGCAGTCTGTCATAAGATTTCCCCCAAAGTTATAAATAATTACCTACCATGCCACAGTTAGTGAAAAAATGATTCGTTTTTCCTCTTCACAAGTCGTCGTCGACTTTATGTTGTCTAGAGCGAGCCCTTCACATGTCACAAGCATTGAAGTAGCACAGTGGTTTGAGCCTTGCTGCTCCACACCGGAGACCCAGGTTTGGATCCCACTTCCATCATTTTTCTTCCTTTCTGTTCAATATCCATTGGTGTACAATAATGTTGTCTCACCCAAGCGTGGCTTAGCTGATGGGCTGCACAATGTTGCAGTTTGGGACCATCTACTCCATTGTTTACTTTTTTGACAAATTCAAATGCTTTTAAAAAATCATATATTTTAAACCTTAACTTCAAATTAAGCTTGCTATATATGGAAATACCTCAAAAAAAGTGTAGATTCCAAATATGCTATTATCCTACATGTTAATTATTTCTAAAATTATGTTTAGGATGCGCTCTTAATTAATACTCTTTTTATGTGTCATATTTTGGAAATGCCTATTATATCTATACCTACTTAACATGTGACGCGGACGTGTGGCTTCACATTCCAATAGAAGAAATAAAATACCCGATGAAGACATAAAGTGTGATGTGGTCTGAAAGTGCAACTATCCCTGGGTGGTTTTGATAATTCCTAACAACATATAGCTCATTCAACTAATGCTCTTTCAAGATGATCATTTCAGAAAGTTCAATGATTGGCATGGCATGGACTAGGAATGTGGACCCCTCAAAATGCTAAGGACACATATTGGCAAAAAGCTCAAGACTCTACATTTTCATTTTAGTGATCAAAGATCACATTGAGTCCATAGGAAAGCCAATAATATTAAAAGGGGATGAGGTGTTGTGATACGTCTCCAACGTATCTATAATTTTTGATTGTTCCATGCTATTATATTACCCGTTTTGGATGTTTATGAGCTTTACTAAACACTTTTATATTATTTTTGGGACTAGCCTATTAACCGGAGGCCCAGCCCAAATTGTTGTTTTCTTGCCTATTTCAGTGTTTCGAAGAAAAGGAATATCAAATGGAGTCGAAACGGAATGAAACCTTTAGGAGAGTTATTTTTGGAACATAAGCAATCCAGGAGACTTGGAGTAGACGTCAGGGAAGCTTCGAGGAAGCCACGAGGCAGGGAGGCACGCCCTACCCCCTGGGCGCGCCCCCCACCCTCATGGGCCCCTCGTGGCTCCCCTGATCGACTTCTTTCACCTATATATGTCCATATACCTAAAAACATCAGGGAACAGAATAGATCGGGAGTTCCACTGCCAGAAGCCTCCGTAGTCACCGAAAACCAATCTAGACCTGTTCCGGCACCCTGCCAGAGGGGGGAATCCCTCTCCGGTGGCCATTTTCATCATCCCGGCGCTCTCCATGATGAGGAGGGAGTAGTTCACCCTCGGGGCTGAGGGTATGTACCAGTAGCCATGTGATTGACCTCTCTCTCTCGTGTTCTTGATTTGGCACGATCTTGATGTATCGCGAGCTTTGCTATTATAGTTGGATCTTATGATGTTTCTCCCCCTCTACTCTCCTGTGATGAATTGAGTTTTCCCTTTGAAGTTATCTTATCGGATTGAGTCCTTAAGGATTTGAGAACACTTGATGTATTTCTTGCATGTGCTTATCTATGGTGACAATGGGATATCACGTGATCCACTTGATGTATGTTTTGGTGATCAACTTGCGAGTTCTGTGACCTCGTGAACTTATGCATAGGGGTTGGCATATGTTTTCCTCTTGACTCTTCGGTACAAACTTTGGGGCACTCTTTGAAGTTCTTTGTGTTGGTTGAATAGATGAATCTGAGATTGTGTGATGCATATCGTATAATCATACCCATGGATACTTGAGGTGACATTGGAGTATCTAGGTGACATGAGGGTTTTGGTTGATTTGTATCTTAAGGTGTTATTCTAGTATGAACTCTATGATAGATCAAACGGAAAGAATAGCTTCGTGTTATTTTACTACGGACTCTTGAATAGATCGATCAGAAAGGATAACTTTGAGGTGGTTTCGTACCCTACCATAATCTCTTTGTTTGTTCTCCGCTATTAGTGACTTTGGAGTGACTCTTTGTTTCATGTTGAGGGATAGTTATATGATCCAATTATGTTATTATTGTTGAGAGAACTTGCACTAGTGAAAGTATGAACCCCTAGGCCTTGTTTCAAAGCATTGCAATACTGTTTTAGCTCACTTTTATCATTAGTTACCTTTCTGTTTTTATATTTTCAGATTACAAAAGCCTATATCTACCATCCATATTGCACTTGTATCACCATCTCTTCACCGTACTAGTGCACCTATACAATTTACCATTGTATTGGGTGTGTTGGGGACACAAGAGACTCTTTGTTATTTGGCTGCAGTGTTGCTTGAGAGAGACCATCTTCATCCTACGCCTCCCACGGATTGATAAACCTTAGGTCATCCACTTGAGGGAAATTTGCTACTGTCCTACAAACCTCTGCACTTGGAGGCCCAACAACGTCTACAAGAAGAAGGTTGTGTAGTAGACATCAAGCTCTTTTCTAGCGTCGTTGCCGGGGAGGTGAGTGCTTGAAGGTATATCTTTAGATCTTGCAATCAAATCTTTTAGTTTCTTGTTTTATCACTAGTTTAGTTTATAAAAGAAAACTACAGAAAATGGAATTGAGTTTGCCTCATACGCTTCATCTTTTTAATATTTTTCGTGAGAATGATGGAAAGGAAAATTGTGCTCAAGTGCTAGATGAAGAAGTCTATAAAATGTTTGGCACTAAATCTTTGAATGATGAGCATGATTTCAATGTTGTTAGTATGAACTCCTTGAATATCCATAGTACTAATGATGATTGCATTAGTCATGATGAAAATGTCTCTTATAAGCATGTCAATTTTTGTGGAGTGCATAGAGTTTGCAAGTACACACCAAATAGGGAAAATAGATTTTGCACGAGGCATAAGTATTTGGAAACTAAATGGTTGCAAGAGAGGCTAGATGTTTGTGCTGAAAATTTAAAATTTCTTCACCATACTTGTGAACTTTGCAATGAACATGGTCACTTAAATCTCCAATGCAAATTGTTTCATGATCGTATCGTGTCCAAAAATTGTGATGATTTGATTTCCCTTGCACATCATAATGAACTTAGTTTGCTTTTGGGTTATGAAGAAATGAAACGTATAACTAAGCATATTCCAGAATATAACCTTGAGAAATTCCTCGATATTGATCTAGAAGAAATTTTTATGTATTGTGCGGTGAATTGCATTGAAAACCCTTATATTGTCAATTACATAAAGAAAAGAAAACAAATATAGGATGAAGAGAATACTAATGAAAGGGAAGAGGCTTCCCAATATCCTCCTATTATTTCTTATGATGAATCAGGTAACGAGGAGGAGCCTTCTATTCAACCAATCTCATCAATAAGGAGCTCCAAAAAGAGGATTGAACCCACACATAATGTGAAGAAGAAAAAGAAAAGACGGAGAAGTAAAGGTGAAAAGGTACCCCTCCCAAATGATGTTGCCCCTATTACTCATTGTGATGATGATAATTGCTATACTATTGGTGCTATCCATACTATTAATGATGAGAGTGATTATGCTTATCATATGAAAAGGCCCAAGCTTGGGGATGCTATGTTTGGTGAGAATGACATGTTTGAGAATATATTTGCTGCAATTAATGTTTGTCCCAAGCTTGGGTATGCTATGTTTAATGAAGATGATATTTCTAGCCTCCCAAGTTTTGAGATGCAAATTTGTTATGATGATATCATGCCTCCTACTTATGATGATTATTGTGATGATACTTATGCTATAAAAAGTAATTATTATTATATTTAGAAAACTTGTCATGATTATGATTACCCCTTTTCTAAACATTACTCTTTTAATATGGAAACAATTTATAGTATTCGAGTTTCTTATGATACTCCCACTATTCTGAGTGAGAAGAATTTTGCTTATGTGGAGAGTAATAAAATTTCTATGCTTGTAGATCATCAAAAGAATGCTTTATGTGATAGTTATATTGTTGAATTCATGCATGAAGCTACTGAAAATTATTATGAGGGAGGAATATATGCTTGTAGGAATTGCAATAATATCAAGTTTCCTCTCTATGTGCTTAAAATCTTGAAGTTATGCTTGTTTTACCTTCCTATGTAAGTTGATTCTTGTTCCCACAAGTTGTTTGATCTCAAAATCCCTATGCATAGTAAGTGGGTTAGAATTAAATGTGCTAGTCATATTCTTCATGATTCTCTCTTTATATTTCAATTCTTATCTTTTATGTGAGCATCATTGAAATCATCATGCCTAGCTAGGGGCGTTAAACGATAGCGCTTGTTGGGAGGCAACCCGATTTTATTTTTGGTCCTTGATTTTTGTTCCTGTTTAGTAATAAATAAATAATTTATCTAGACTCTGTTATGATTGAGTTTTTATGTCTTGATTAGTGTTTGTGCCAAGTAGAACCTTTGGGAAGACTTGGGGAAAGTCTTTGCGATCTTGCTGTAAAAAATAGAAACTTTAGCGCTCACGAGATTTGCTGCCATTTTTTATGGAGAGTGGGATTCGGTTGATTATTTTTGCATATGATTAATCGAAAAATTCCTCACGTCCACAAATTTATTTCAGAATTTTTGGGGTTACAGAACTATATGTTTGATACAGATTACTACAGACTGTTCTGTTTTTGACAGATTCTGTTTTCATTGTGTCGTTTGCTTATTTTGATGAATCTATGAGTAGTATCGGAGGGTATGAACCACAGAGAAGTTGGAATACAGTAGATATTACACCAATATGAATTTAGAATGAGTTCACAACAGTACCTAAGTGGTGATTTATTTTCTTATACTAACGGAGCTCACGAGTTTTCTGTTAAGTTTTGTGTTGTGAAGTTTTCAAGTTTTGGGTAAAGATTCGATGGACTATGGAATAAGGAGTGGCAAGAGCCTAAGCTTGGGGATTCCCAAGGCACCCCAAGGTAATATTCAAGGACAACCAAGATCCTAAGCTTGGGGATGCCCCGGAAGGCATCCCCTCTTTCGTCTTCGTTCATCGATAACTTTACTTGGAACTATATTTTTATTCACCACGTGATATGTGTTTTGCTTGGAGCATCATTTTATTTTATTTTGTTTTTCTTGCTATTTGAATAAAATACCAACATCTGAAATTCTTAAATGTTAAGGAGTCTTCACATAGTTACATAATTATTCAACTACTCTTTGATCTTCACTTATATCTTTCGGAGTAGTTTGTCATGAACTCTCGTGCTTCACTTATATTATTTTGAGAGTTCTAAACAGCATGGTAATTTGCTTTGGTTATGAATTTAGTCCTAATATGATGGGCATCCAAGATGGGTATAATAAAAACTCTCATCTAAAGTGCATTGAATACTAAGAGAAGTTTGATACTTGATGATTGTTTTGAGATATGGAGATGGTGATATTAGAGTCATGCTAGTTGAGTAGTTGTGAATTTCAGAGATACTTGTGTTAAAGTTTGTGATTCACGTAGCATGCACGTATGGTGAACCGTTATGTGATGAAGTCGGAGCATGATTTATTTATTGATTGCCTTCCATATGAGTGGCGGTCAGGGACGAGCGACGGTCTTTTCCTACCAATCTATCCCCCTAGGAGCATGCGCATAGTACTTTGTTTCGATAACTAATAGATTTTTGCAATAAGTATGTGAGTTCTTTATTACTAATGTTGAGTCCATGGATTATACACACTCTCACCCTTCCACCATTGCTAGCCCCTCTAATACCGGGCACCTTTCGCCGGTATCATACACCCACCATATACCTTCCTAAAAACGGCCACCATACCTACCTATTTGTGACGCCCCCGATTTAATCGTACACTAATCATACACGCAAACGTGTACGATCAAGATCAGGGACTCACGGGAAGATATCACAACACAACTCTACAAATAAAATAAGTCATACAAGCATCATATTACAAGCCAGGGGCCTCGAGGGCTCGAATACAAGAGCTCGATCATAGACGAGTCAGCGGAAGCAACAATATCTGAGTACAGACATAAGTTAAACAAGTTGCCATAAGATGGCTAGCACAAACTGGGATACAGATCGAAAGAGGCGCAGGCCTCCTGCCTGGGATCCTCCTAACTACTCCTGGTCGTCGTCAGCGGGCATCACGTAGTAGTAGGCACCTCCGGTGTAGTAGGAGTCGTCGTCGACGGTGGCGACTGGATCCTGGGCTCCAACATCTGGTTGCGACAACCAGGTAGAAGGGATAGGGGGAAAAGAGGGAGAAAGCAACCGTGAGTACTCATCCAAAGTACTCGCCAAGCAAGGAGCTATACTACATATGTATGCATTGGTATCGAATGGATTAAGGGAATCATATGTGGACTGAACTGCAGAAAGCCGTTATAAGGGGGGGATAGCTAGTCCTTTCGAAGACTACGCTTCTGGCAGCCTCCGTCTTGCAGCATGTAGAAGAGAGTAGACTGAAGTCCTCCAAGTAACATCGCATAGCATAATCCTAACCGATGATCCTCCCCTCGTCACCCTGTGAGAGAGCGGTCACCGGTTGTATCTGGCACTTGGAAGGGTGTGTTTTATTAAGTATCCGGTTCTAGTTGTCATAAGGTCAAGATACAACTCCAAATCGTCCTGTTACCAAGATCACGGCTATTCGAATAGATTAACTTCCCTGCAGGGGTGCACCACATACCCCAACACGCTCGATCCCATTTGGCCGGACACACTTTTCGGGGTCATGCCCGTCCGCGAAAGATCAACACGTCGCAGCCCCACCTAGGCACAACAGAGAGGTCAGCACGCCGGTCTAAACCTAAGCGCACAGGGGTCTGGGCCCATCGCCAGAACTAGCCCCCTTAATACAAGAGCAGGCTTACGTTCCAATCCGGCGCGCGCCACTCAGTCGCTGACGTCACGAAGGCTTCGGCTGATACCACGACGTCGGGATACCCATAACTACTCCTGTGTAGATGGTTAGTGCGTATAGACCAAATGGCCAGACTCAGATCAAATACCCAGATCTCGTTAAGCGTGTTAAGTATCCGCGAACGCCGACCAGGGCCAGGCCCACCTCTCTCCTAGGTGGTCTGAACCTGCCCTGTCGCTTCGCCTCAAAGATCCACTCGCGGGTGCTCCTACGAGCCGACCCGTCTTTGATCACCACATGTATCAAGTATAAAGTATATAGTATATACCTGTGATCACTTCCCGAGTGATCACGGCCCGATAGTATAGCACAGCAGACGGACAAGAATGTAGGGCCACAGATGGAAATACTAGCATCCTATACTAAGCAAGTAGGATTGCAGGTAAAGGTATCAACAGTAGTAGCAAGGACAGGCTATGCATCAGGATAGGAATAACGAAAGCAGTAACATGCTACACTACTCTAATGGAAGCAGTATAGAGGAGAGTAGGCGATATCTGGTGATCAAGGGGGGGCTTGCCTGGTTGCTCTGGCAAGAGAGAGGGGTCGTCAACTCCGTAGTCGTACTGGGTAGCAGCGGCGTCGGTCTCGGTGTCTAGCGAGAGAAGAGGGGGAAGAAACAATAAATATAATGCAAGCAAATGCATGACAATGCATGACATGACAAGTAACGGCGTTAGAGGTGCCCTAACGCGGTAGTAGGTGATACCGGTGAAGGGGGATGACATCCGGGAAAGTATCCCCGGTGTTTCGCGTTTTCGGGCAGAGGAGCCGGAGGGGGAAGTTGCGTGTTCACTATGCTAGGGATGCGTGACGAACGAACAGGCCGCGTATCCAGATACGTCTCGTCGTTCTGAGCAACTTTCATGTATAAAACTTTTTCATCCGAGTTACGGATTAAAAGATATGATTTTCTAAAGATTTTATTAATTTCTGGAATTTAATTAATTATTTAAATTAATTCAAAAAAACAGATTAATGACATCAGCATGATGTCATGCTGACATCAGCACTCACCGGGGTTGACTTGGTCAACCTGACCAGTGGGTCCAGTGGGACCCACCTGTCATACACTGTTTAGGTTAATTAAAGATTAGTTAATTTAAACATGATTAATTAACTTAATTAATTCACTAATTAATCAACTAATTAATTATTAATTTTATTAATTCATTTTTATTTTATTTTTATTATTATATTTTTTTTATAAAACGTTCTGGGGCCGGGCCCCACATGTCTGTGGCCTATCGGGGCCTAGAGGGCGCGGGCGAGCGGGTGCGGGCGCTCGCCCGAACGGGGCGCGGGCAAGGCCATGGCCGGCGATGGCCACCGGAGCGGCGGCGCGGCACCGGCAAGGAGAAGCAGGGGCGAGGCCAGGTGCAGTGGTGGCCGGCGGAAAGGCGGGGCCGCAAGGGCCACCGCAGGCGCGGCGGGTGCTAGGGAGGCGCAGCGGCAGCAGCGGTGCGCGGCCACGGCGGGGCTCGCGCGGTCGCGGTCGAGGGATAGGGGATAGGGAGGAGCAGGGCGGCGCGCGCGCGTGCACGCGGTGGCCAGGGGCGACAAGCGGCGGCGCTTCGGGTGGAGGACGCGGGCCTCCGAGCGGCGCCGCGGTGCAGTGGCCGGAGTCGGGCGGCGGGTGCAGCGAGCAGGAGGGCGCGGGGCCGTGGGCGGGCACTGGCCGGTCGGGAACGTGGCGCGGGCGTGCCCACGCGGGAGGAAGCGGCAGCAGGCGAGCGCTGCGGGTGAACGCGCGGAGGAGCACGCCCGCGTCGACGGGGACGAGGGGGAGGAAGAGGCCGGGGGCCTCACCGGGTGCCTGTAGGGACTGGGGCAGCGGGGGTCGAGGTGGAGAGATGGGGACGGTGCGGCGAAGAGGATGCAGGCCGGCAAGGGGGGTGGCGAGCTCCGGGCGTCGGCGGGCGACGGCGACCTCCTCCGATCCCGATCCAATCGGGAGAGAGGGGGGAGATATTTTGTGCGGGGGGGAAAGTGGGGGGTGTCGGTGGAGTGGGGGTGGTGAGTGGATAAGGGGGGAGTGCGGCCGGTTGGGCCTGCGGCCGATTGGGCCGGCCAGCTGGGCCGATTCCCAGTGGGGGCCTCCCTCTTTCTTTTTTTGTTTTCTGTTGTTTGTTTTTCCCCTTTGTATTTTCTTTTACTATTTCTTTTCTGTTTTAATTCATTCAAAAGCAGTTAGGCATTTTATAAAAATGTGTTTACTTCACCATAATTACCGATGCAATAATAGACATAGCACGAACATTTTATTTTTAATATTTGAAAACTTTTATTGTCGACTTTAAATTTAAGTTTGAATTTGACATGGTTTCAAATTATCCCGAGATTAGTAACAGTAATCGCAGATATCATGGCATCATTAGGAGAGTTTTACTGTAGCCAAATTATCCGGGCGTTACAAATCTCCTCCACTACAAGAAATCTCGTCCCGAGATTTAGGAGGTAGAAGGAAACAACGCGGGGTATTCATCACGTCGGCGATCCTCGCGTTCCCAAGTGGCTTCGTCTTCAGAGTGATTCGACCACTGGACTTTGAGGAATTTGATCGCCTTCTGACGTGTGCGGCGTTCATCTTGGCCAAGGATGCGGACCGGATGCTCTTTATAAGAGAGGTCCTGTTGCAATTCGAGCACTTCATGATCCACCGCTCGGATTGGATCCTTGAAGCAACGGCGGAGTTGTGACACATGGAACACATCGTGAACCTGAGAAAGGTTCGGCGGAAGCTCCAGTTGATATGCCACCTTTCCACGCCTTTCGAGAATAGTGAAGGGACCGATATAGCGAGGAGATAGCTTGCCCTTGATCCCGAAGCGGTGACCACCCTTCATTGGGGTAACTCGAGGATAATCCTTTTCGCCAGGTTGATAGACCATGCCTTGGTGATGACGGTCATACTGACTTTTCTGACGTGACTGAGCAGTCTTGAGATTCTCGCGAATAATGCGAACTTGTTCTTCGGCCTGTTGGATAATATCCGGACCGAAGAGTGGACGTTCCCCAGTTTCTGACCAGTTCAGAGGGGTTCGACACTTTCGTCCATATAGCACTTCGAAGGGGGACATCTTCAGACTAGCTTGATAGCTATTATTATAAGAGAACTCGGCGTATGGAAGAGATTCCTCCCGTTTCTTGCCGAATGATATTACACAAGCTCGAAGCATGTCTTCGAGAACTTGGTTGACACGCTCAACCTGTCCTTGCGACTGAGGATGAAACGCAGTACTGAACGACAGATGAGTTCCCATAGCTTCTTGGAAACTCGCCCAAAACCTTGAAGTGAATAAACTGCCACGGTCTGAACTGATAACCAGTGGGATACCGTGAAGTGAAACAATTCTGGCCATTTAGAGAGTAGCAAGCTGACTAGCAGTGATTGTCTCTTTGACCGCCAGAAAATGGGCAACTTTGGAAAGCCGGTCAATGACGACAAGAATAGCATCATTACCTTTCTGAGATTTGGGAAATCCAGTGACGAAGTCCATTTCAACATGGTCCCATTTCCATTCAGGAATAGAGATAGGTTGCAGAGTTCCGGCAGGCCTTTGATGCTCTACTTTGATTCGGCGACAAACGTCACACTCAGCAACATAACGAGCAATGTCCTACTTCATATTAGACCACCAGAATCTTTGACGAATATCCTGGTACATCTTCATACTACCAGGATGGATGGACAGAGGCGTATCATGAGCTTCTTGCATAACCCTTTTAGTCTTATCCAGGTTTTTCTTCAAACATGGTACCACTAGGCGGCCTTTGAAATACAAGGCGCCATCGTCAGCAACAGTGAAGAATGAGGGCTTTCTTTTTTTGAGGTCGCGCTTAATCTTGAGGACTTCATCGTCACATTTCTGTATCCATTTGATGGTGTCCACAAGGTCTGGTTTCGCAACCAGGGTTGAGAGAACCCTTGGAAACAACATGGAGGTTCCGTTTGGGGAAACCTTCGGGAGGGGGAGCGAGTGATCCCGGAGGAACAATATGGAGGTTCAGCCTTCTAAATTCTTCGGCAAGCGAGGGCTGAACTTTGTGGACCTGGAGGTGGTTGCAGTAAGACTTGCGGCTCAAGGCATCAGCCATTACATTAGCCTTGCCGGGGGTATACGATATACCCACGTCAAAGTCTGCAACAGTCTCCATCCATCTTTGCTGGCGTAGGTTCAAATCTGGCTGAGTAAACAGATACTTCAGACTTTGATGGTCGGTGAAGATCTCGCAACGATTACCGAGAAGGTAATGTCGCCACTGCTTCAGTGCATGAATGACAGCAGCAAGCTCGAGGTCATGAACTGGGTAGTTTTCTTCGTGAGGGCGCAGTTGACGAGAGGCATAAGCAATCACTCTGCGCTCTTGCATTAGGACACAGCCTAATCCTTGACGGGAAGCGTCGCAGTAAATGACGAAGTCCTTCTTAGTATCAGGTGGAGCAAGTACGGGGGCAGAAGTCAACTTGTCTTTGAGCGCCTGGAAACTTTCCTGACACTTGTCTGTCCAGTCAAACTTGACACCCTTATGCAACAGATTAGTCAGGGGCCTGGCAATCTTGGAGAAGTTCTCGACGAATCGACGGCAATAGCTGGCGAGACCGAGAAAACTTCGGACTTGCTTGACGTTCTTCGGAGGAGTCCAATCGAGAATAGCCTGAACTCGTTCAGGGTTGACGGCAATACCATCCTTGGAGATGACATGCCCAAGATAGGTTACTTCGGCGAGCCAGAATTCACACTTGGAATACTTAGCATACAGTTGATGTTCTCGAAGCTTCTCCAGCACAAGACGCAGATGTCCAGCATGTTCTTCCTCGTTCTTGGAAAATACAAGGATATCGTCCAGATAAACCACGACGAACTTGTTGAGGTAATCCATGAATATATAATTCATCAGACGAGAGAAGGTGGCGGGAGCATTCGTTAAGCCGAATGACATGACGGTGTACTCGTATGACCCATACCGAGTCACGAAGGCGGTTTTTGGGATGTCCTCTTCACGAACACGGATCTGGTGGTAACCCAACCTCAAGTCGGGTTTGGAGAACAGTGATGAGCCAGCCCGCTGATCATAAAGATCATTGATCCGAGGAAGTGGGTATTTATTCTGAATGGTAGCTTGGTTTATATGACGGTAGTCTTGGACTAACCGGTTTGTCCCATCCTTCTTCCTAACAAAGAGAGAAGGTGCTCCCCAAGGAGAGCAACTTGGGAGAATGAAACCTTTGACAAGAGACTTGTCGATTTCCTCCTTAAGCTCAATGAGCTCATGCGGCGGCATCTTGTAGGGTCGTTTAGCTATAGGGGTGGTGCCGGGTTTCAAGTCGATGATGAATTCGACAGCTCTAGCAGGGGGAATCCCTGGATGTTCTTCTGGGAAGACGTCTTGGAATTCACGAACGACGAGAATGTTTTCAATGCCCTCGAGTGGTGCAGCGTTCAACGCATTCAAGGCATAAAGACGTGCCTCGGCGTTCTGAACTAGATGAGCTTGGTAAGCAATTATTTCATCAGAAGGGTGTAGCAGATGGACGACCTTAGTGGCGCAAACTATAGAAGCAGTATGCGCTTTCAACCAATCCATTCCCAGAATGAGGTCGATGCTACAGGACTTTAGTACGATGGGGGAGGCAAGGAATTCCAGTCCTTCAATTTCAACGGGAACGTTGTGACTAACCATAGAGGTTTGACACTGGCCCGCAGGGGTGTGTACCACAATCGCAGTGTTCATCTCCTCGTATTTGATGCCATGCATGAATGCAAACTCAGCTGATATGAAAGAATGTGATGCTCCTGTATCAAATAAAACAGATGCTGGTACTGAATTTACGAGGAGTGTACCCATCACGGTAGCAGGCTGGTCTAGAACTTCATTGAGATCAACATGGTTGGCATGAACACGACCATAAGACTTGGCACTGTTGTTGCGAGGCTGGTTGCTTCCACGGCCAGTTGCTGGGAGGGCCAGTTGATTCTGGTTCTGATTGCAATCCCTAGCACGGTGACCTGGCTGACCACACTTGTAGCAGAGACCATTATTGGGAGTGGGAACAGGAGCTTGTGGTGGTGGAGCTGGAAGTCTTGTCTGCCTAGTTGGAGGAGCAGGCAGACGAGGTGCAGCATAGGTCTGCCTTGGGGCAGGTGCATTCGGCTGGTACATGCTGTTGGGAATCCATATCTTGCGCTTCTGCGAGGACGGGCCCGAAGATGAGCCCGTGTCACGGTTGCGCCTGTGAGAGCTCTGGTATTCCTGCAGTCCAGTTTCGACATTGATGGCTTTGTTCACCAGAGTAGCGAAATCAGCAAAGTCATGCACTAGAAGTGCGAGCTTGATGTCAGCTTGAAGGCCATCACGGAACTTCTCCTGTTTGCGTGCATCAGTTGCAATGTCTTCTTCAGCATAGCGGGACAAGTCAAGAAACTCCCGCTGGTAAGCTTCCACAGTTTTGTTGCCTTGGGTGAGGTTGCGGAACTCACGCTTCTTCCGGTCCATGACTCCCTGAGGAATGAAGCGAGCACGGAAGGCAGCTTGGAAGTCTGGCCAGGTGATGATTGTTCCAGCTGGCAGAGTACGCCTGTGGCTGTCCCACCATTGAGCTGCGGGTCCCTTCAGGAAGAAGGAAGCAAAGGTGACATAGCTGGCAGGGGCTACATCAGCAGACTCCATCTCATAGGTGATGTCACGGAGCCAGTCGTCAGCATCCAGAGGCTGAGTTGAGCTGCGGTACACGGTTGGGTTGAGGCGCATGAAATCTTGCAAAGTCACTTGGGTTGGCTGCTGGTTCATATTGGGGCGAGGAAACTGAGCCATAATATTCTCCATGAACTGACGATTCAGCTCAAACTGTTGCATCATCCCAGCCATGTACTCAGGCGGTGGTGGGGCGTTGCCACCACCACCACGACCACCTGGTCTAACCATCCTGCTAATATTTAACAGGGGTAGTTCAGCATTGAGGAATTGCAAAAAACAAGAATCATTCATGATGAAACATGCACAACGAACATAGCACGATAGATACTACATAGTAGTCGGCATATCTTACAAAAGAGATCAGCATAGAGTTCGTTACACAGAGTTCGGTACATAGGCTAAGACATCATAGGCGGCACACAGGCTCGCGGCGAATGCATCTAACACTAATAAGCAAGTCTACGTCAGTCCCATGCGGTACTGCGGAGGTAGGTGTAGCCCGCCAGCTGGTAGTGACGCGAAGGGAAGACCTCCAAGCGAGTAGCCTGGGGTCCGCGGATACTCTGGTGCGGAACCCGATGCGCAGGTGGCATGAGAGGACCCAATGCAGGAGAGTAGCCTCCCACATCTGGCCAGCCGACGCCCTGGGGCATCACGGTCCGGGCAGGATAGATCGCAGAACGCGACAGATCACCAGAGCGGACAGAGGGGTGCAATAGCGTCAGAGCACGATACAGGTGCTGACGGGTGATGTACAACTCGTGGCGAAGAGCTCGGTTAGCTCTATCCAGCCCATCAGCATGCAGAACCAGGTTCTGATGGTAGAAGGGCTCTCGGGTGACAGTGGAGTAGGCAGCAGTGTAGTATCCCTCCGCACCAACATCGGATGCGATAGCAATGTGCCTGAAGGGGGAGGTGTCCAAATCCTGATACTCTCCACGAAGACGTGTCAGAGCAGCATAAGCAGCATCGTGGACCGCCATATTGATAGTCACTCCAACACCATGAGCAGTGTGCAGCACGGTAGTGGAGCCATACTCCCGAGAGTAGAGGTGGACGATGGCACGGTACTGCTCCTGGTTGAAGTCCTGATACTCCTCATAGACGGTGTACTCAGGGTGCCAGCGATAACCCAGATAGGTCATCATCTCAACCAACACAGCAGGTGATCCTGAGGCACCAATGGCAGTCATGTGGCGCACGACCTGCCTCGTGGGTTCCATCTGAAAACAAAGATGTTTTCATAGGAGTCAAATGACAATGTGGATAATGTTCAAGTACTACTCTAAAGAATATCTAGGGCTTATCCAACTTTGGGGTGAACATGGTCACGGGATCCTAGTGTTAGAGTTAGTAAAATCGTTTAACCCGAGTAGGACAGAGTTCAGGGTCCCAGAGTAAGGATCGAGGAGTAAAAGATCCTAATACCACCCAGATGGCGACGTGGGCCCATAAGGCACACAGCCATGTTAGTAAAAGTTTTTGAAATGTCTAGACTCAACTTCGGCCAAGGAGTGTGGAAGGGGGATTCCTACAGGCAGTCGGCTCTGATACCAACTTGTGACGCCCCCGATTTAATGGTACACTAATCATACACGCAAACGTGTACGATCAAGATCAGGGACTCACGGGAAGATATCACAACACAACTCTACAAATAAAATAAGTCATACAAGCATCATATTACAAGCCAGGGGCCTCGAGGGCTCGAATACAAGAGCTCGATCATAGACAAGTCAGCGGAAGCAACAATATCTGAGTACAGACATAAGTTAAACAAGTTGCCATAAGATGGCTAGCACAAACTGGGATACAGATCGAAAGAGGCGCAGGCCTCCTGCCTGGGATCCTCCTAACTACTCCTGGTCGTCGTCAGCGGGCATCACGTAGTAGTAGGCACCTCCGGTGTAGTAGGAGTCGTCGTCGACGGTGGCGTCTGGATCCTGGGCTCCAACATCTGGTTGCGACAACCAGGTAGAAGGGATAGGGGGAAAAGAGGGAGAAAGCAACCGTGAGTACTCATCCAAAGTACTCGCAAGCAAGGAGCTATACTACATATGTATGCATTGGTATCAAATGGATTAAGGGAATCATATGTGGACTGAACTGCAGAAAGCCGGAATAAGCGGGGGATAGCTAGTCCTTTCGAAGACTACGCTTCTGGCAGCCTCCGTCTTGCAGCATGTAGAAGAGAGTAGACTGAAGTCCTCCAAGTAACATCGCATAGCATAATCCTAACCGATGATCCTCCCCTCGTCGCCCTGTGAGAGAGCGATCACCGGTTGTATCTGGCACTTGGAAGGGTGTGTTTTATTAAGTATCCGGTTCTAGTTGTCATAAGGTCAAGGTACAACTCCAAATCGTCCTGTTACCGAGATCATGGCTATTCGAATAGATTAACTTCCCTGCAAGGGTGCACCACATACCCCAACACGCTCGATCCCATTTGGCCGGACACACTTTTCGGGGTCATGCCCGTCCGTGAAAGATCAACACGTCGCAGCCCCACCTAGGCACAACAGAGAGGTCAACACGCTGGTCTAAACCTAAGCGCACAGGGGTCTGGGCCCATCGCCCTTAGCACACCTGCACGTTGCGAACGCGGACGGAAGCAGAACTAGCCCCCTTAATACAAGAGCAGGCTTACGTTCCAATCCAGCGTGCGCCACTCAGTCGCTGACGTCACGAAGGCTTCGGCTGATACCACGACGCCGGGATACCCATAACTACTCCCGCGTAGATGGTTAGTGCGTATAGACCAAATGGCCAGACTCAGATCAAATACCCAGATCTCATTAAGCGTGTTAAGTATCCGCGAACGCCGACCAGGGCCAGGCCCACCTCTCTCCTAGGTGGTCTGAACCTGCCCTGTCGCTTCGCCTCAAAGATCCACTCGCGGGTGCTCCTACGAGCCGACCCGTCTTTGATCACCACATGTATCAAGTATAAAGTATATAGTATATACCTGTGATCACTTCCCGAGTGATCACGGCCCGATAGTATAGCACAGCAGACGGACAAGAATGTAGGGCCACAGATGGAAATACTAGCATCCTATACTAAGCAAGTAGGATTGCAGGTAAAGGTATCAACAGTAGTAGCAAGGACAGGCTATGCATCAGGATAGGAATAACGAAAGCAGTAACATGCTACACTACTCTAATGGAAGCAGTATAGAGGAGAGTAGGCGATATCTGGTGATCAAGGGGGGGCTTGCCTGGTTGCTCTGGCAAGAGAGAGGGGTCGTCAACTCCGTAGTCGTACTGGGTAGCAGCGGCGTCGGTCTCGGTGTCTAGCGAGAGAAGAGGGGGAAGAAACAATAAATATAATGCAAGCAAATGCATGACAATGCATGACATGACAAGTAACGGCGTTAGAGGTGCCCTAACGCGGTAGTAGGTGATACCGGTGAAGGGGGATGACATCCGGGAAAGTATCCCCGGTGTTTCGCGTTTTCGGGCAGAGGAGCCGGAGGGGGAAGTTGCGTGTTCACTATGCTAGGGATGCGTGACGAACGAACAGGCCGCGTATCCAGATACGTCTCGTCGTTCTGAGCAACTTTCATGTATAAAACTTTTTCATCCGAGTTACGGATTAAAAGATATGATTTTCTAAAGATTTTATTAATTTCTGGAATTTAATTAATTATTTAAATTAATTCAAAAAAACAGATTAATGACATCAGCATGATGTCATGCTGACATCAGCACTCACCGGGGTTGACTTGGTCAACCTGACCAGTGGGTCCAGTGGGACCCACCTGTCATACACTGTTTAGGTTAATTAAAGATTAGTTAATTTAAACATGATTAATTAACTTAATTAATTCACTAATTAATCAACTAATTAATTATTAATTTTATTAATTCATTTTTATTTTATTTTTATTATTATATTTTTTTTATAAAACGTTCTGGGGCCGGGCCCCACATGTCTGTGGCCTATCGGGGCCTAGAGGGCGCGGGCGAGCGGGTGCGGGCGCTCGCCCGAACGGGGCGCGGGCAAGGCCATGGCCGGCGATGGCCACCGGAGCGGCGGCGCGGCACCGGCAAGGAGAAGCAGGGGCGAGGCCAGGTGCAGTGGTGGCCGGCGGAAAGGCGGGGCCGCAAGGGCCACCGCAGGCGCGGCGGGTGCTAGGGAGGCGCAGCGGCAGCAGCGGTGCGCGGCCACGGCGGGGCTCGCGCGGTCGCGGTCGAGGGATAGGGGATAGGGAGGAGCAGGGCGGCGCGCGCGCGTGCACGCGGTGGCCAGGGGCGACAAGCGGCGGCGCTTCGGGTGGAGGACGCGGGCCTCCGAGCGGCGCCGCGGTGCAGTGGCCGGAGTCGGGCGGCGGGTGCAGCGAGCAGGAGGGCGCGGGGCCGTGGGCGGGCACTGGCCGGTCGGGAACGTGGCGCGGGCGTGCCCACGCGGGAGGAAGCGGCAGCAGGCGAGCGCTGCGGGTGAACGCGCGGAGGAGCACCGACCGCGTCGACGGGGACGAGGGGGAGGAAGAGGCCGGGGGCCTCACCGGGTGCCTGTAGGGACTGGGGCAGCGGGGGTCGAGGTGGAGAGATGGGGACGGTGCGGCGAAGAGGATGCAGGCCGGCGAGGGGGTGGCGAGCTCCGGGCGTCGGCGGGCGACGGCGACCTCCTCCGATCCCGATCCAATCGGGAGAGAGGGGGGAAGATATTTTGTGCGGGGGGGAAAGTGCGGGGTGTCGGTGGAGTGGGAGGGTGGTGAGTGGATAAGGGGGGAGGGCGGCCGGTTGGGCCTGCGGCCGATTGGGCCGGCCAGCTGGGCCGATTCCCAGTGGGGGCCTCCCTCTTTCTTTTTTTGTTTTCTGTTGTTTGTTTTTCCCCTTTGTATTTTCCTTTACTATTTCTTTTCTGTTTTAATTCATTCAAAAGCAGTTAGGCATTTTATAAAAATGTGTTCACTTCATCATAATTACCGATGCAATAATAGACATAGCACGAACATTTTATTTTTAATATTTGAAAACTTTTATTGTCGACTTTAAATTTAAGTTTGAATTTGACACGGTTTCGAATTATCCCGAGATTAGTAACAGTAATCGCAGATGTCATGGCATCATTAGGAGAGTTTTACTGTAGCCAGATTATCCGGGCGTTACACTATTATGGCATTTCCATAGCCATTCCGAGATCTATTGCAATGCAACTTTCCACCGTTCCGTTTATTATGACACGCTTCATCATTGTCATATTGCTTCGCATGATCATGTAGTTGACATCGTATTTGTGGCAAAGCCACCGTTCATGATTCTTTCATACATGTCACTCATGAGTCATTGCACATCCCGGTACACTGCCGGAGGCATTATTATTGAGTCATATTTTGTTCTAAGTATCGAGTTGTAATTCTTGAGTTGTAAGTAAATAAAAGTGTGATGGTCATCATTATTAGAGCATTGTCCCGTGTCAGAAAAGGATGATGGAGACTATGATTCCCCCACAAGTCGGGATGAGACTCCGGGCGAAAAATAAAAAAAGAGAGAAAAAGAGGCCATAAAAAAGAGAAGGCCCCAAAAAAACAAAAAACAAAAAATGAGAGAAAAAGAGAGAAGGGGCAATGCTACTATCCTTTTACCACACTTGTGCTTCAAAGTAGCACCATGATCTTCATGATAGAGAGTCTCCTATGTTGTCACTTTCATATACTAGTGGGAATCTTTCATTATAGAACTTGGCTTGTATATTCCATTGATGGGCTTCCTCAAAATGCCCTAGGTCTTCGTGAGCAAGCGAGTTGGATGCACACCCACTTTTTTTTGAGCTTTCATACAACTATAGCTCTAGTGCATCTGTTGCATGGCAATCCCTACTCACTCACATTGATATCTATTGATGGGCATCTCCATAGTCCGTTTATACGCCTAGTTGATGTGAGACTATCTTCTCCTTTTTGTATTCTCCACAACCACCATTCTATTCCACCTATAGTGCTATGTCCATGGCTCACGCCCATGTATTGCGTGAAGATTGAAAAAGTTTGAGAACATCATAAGTATGAAACAATTACTTGGCTTGTCATCGTGGTTGTGCATGATGTAAATATTTTGTGTGATGAAGATAGAGCATAGCAAGACTATATGATTTTGTAGGTATAGCTTTCTTTGGCCATGTTATTTTGTAGGGATTACTTTGTTAGTATGCTTGAAGTATTATTATTTTTATGTCAATATTAAACTTTTGTCTTGAATCTTATGGATCTGAATATTCTTGCCACAATAAAGAAGATTACATTGATAAATATGTTAGGTAGCATTCCACATCAAAAATTCTGTTTTTATTATTTACCTACTCGAGGACGAGCATGAATTAAGCTTGGGGATTCTTGGTACGTCTCCAACATATCTATAATTTTTTATTGTTCCATGCTATTATATTACCCGTTTTGGATGTTTATTGGCTTTACTAAACACTTTTATATTATTTTTGGGACTAACCTATTAACCGGAGGCCCAACCCAAATTGATGTTTTCTTGCCTATTTCAGTGTTTCGAAGAAAAGGAATATCAAACGGAGTCCAAACAGAATGAAACCTTCGGGAGAGTTATTTTTGGAACAGAAGCAATCCACGAGACTCGGAGTAGACGTCAGGGAAGCTTCGAGGAAGCCACGAGGCAGGGAGGCGCGCCCTACCCCCCTGGGCGCGCCCCCCACCCTCGTGGGCCCCTCGTGGCTCCCCTGACCGACTTCTTTCGCCTATATATGTCCATATAACCTAAAAACATCGGGGAACAGAATAGATCGGGAGTTTCGCCGCCAGAAGCCTCTGTAGCCACTGAAAACCAATCTAGACCCATTCCGGCTCCCTGCCGGAGGGGGAAATCCCTCTCCGGTGGCCATCTTCATCATCCCGGCGCTCTGCATAACGAGGAGGGAGTAGTTCACCCTCGGGGCTGAGGGTATGTACCAGTAGCCATGTGTTTGACCTCTCTCTCTCTCTCGTGTTCTTGATTTGGCATGATCTTGATGTATCGCGAGCTTTGCTATTATATTTGGATCTTATGATGTTCATCCCCCTCTACTCTCTTGTGATGAATTGAGTTTTCCCTTTGAATTTATCTTATCAGATTGAGTCCTTAAGGATTTGAGAACACTTGATGTATGTCTTGCATGTGCTTATCTGTGGTGACAATGGGATATCACGTGATCCACTTGATGTATGTTTTGGTGATCAACTTGCGAGTTCCTTGACCTTGTGAACTTATGCATAGGGGTTGGCACACGTTTTCATCTTGACTCTCCGGTAGAAACTTTGGGACACTCTTTGAAGTTCTTTGTGTTGGTTGAATAGATGAATCTGAGATTGTGTGATGCATATCGTATAATCATACCCATGGATACTTGAGGTGACATTGGAGTATCTAGGTGACATTAGGGTTTTGGTTGATTTGTATCTTAACGTGTTATTCTAGTACGAACTCTATGATAGATCGAATGGAAAGAATAGCTTTGTGTTATTTTACTACGGACTCTTGAATAGATCGATCAGAAAGGATAACTTTGAGGTGGTTTCGTACCCTACCATAATCTCTTCGTTTGTTCTCCGTTATTAGTTACTTTGGTGTGACTCTTTCTTGCATGTTGAGGGATAGTTATATCATCCAATTATATTATTGTTGTTGAGAGAACTTGCACTAGTGAAAGTATGAACCCTAGGCCTTGTTTCAAAGCACTGCAATACCGTTTTAGCTCACTTTTATCAAGTTACCTTGCTGTTTTTATATTTTCATATTACAAAAACCTATATCTACCATCCATATTGCACTTGTATCACCACCTCTTCGCCGAACTAGTGCACCTGTACAATTTACCATTGTATTGGGTGTGCTGGGGACACAAGAGACTCTTTGTTATTTGGTTGCAGGGTTGCTTGAGAGAGACCATCTTCATCCTACGCCTCCCACGGATTGATAAAACTTAGGTCATCCACTTGAGGGAAATTTGCTACTGTCCTGCAAACCTCTGCACTTGGAGACCCAACAACGTCTACAAGAAGAAGGTTGTGTAGTAGACATCATGATGCTTAATGGCTTGCTTGCTCAAAATGCGTAGTGATATGCTCCAAAAGCCCTCAACCACTTTCTCATATCCACATATGTCCTATACCAAAAGTCAAACTCGGCCCCACCGATTTGATCTATCCGGCGCCACCGAGTTCATTTGACATAGTCATAGCCAGAAACACTAATCAGTTCAGTCTCATCGATAGGGATCTCGGTCTCACTGGGATGGGATTGCAAACTCTCTGTTTCCCTTGGTCTAACCAAGGTGAGCAATCGGTCCCACCGAGTTTGCAATGCAAACTCTCTGTTTCCTTTTTGTAATGTTTCAGTCTCACCGAAATGAGCGATCGGTCCCACCGAGTTTGCCTGACCAACTCTCTATTTGCTTATTATATAAATCGGTCCCACCAAGTTTATGTGATCGGCCTCACCGAGATTATGTTATGCCCTAACCCTAATGGAATTGGTCCCATCGAGTTGACATGTCGGTCCCACCGAAAGTCCTAACGTTCACATTTTGAACTGAAACGGTCTGACCGAGTTTGAGTATTCGGTCCCACCGATTTTGGTGAATTGTGTGTAACGGTTAGATTTTGTGTGGAGTCTATATATACCCCCCACCACCCTTCCTACATTCGTGGAGAGAGCAATTAGAACATGCCTACACTTCCAGCATTCATTTTCTGAGAGAGAACCACCTACTCATGTGTTGAGACCAAGATATTCCATTCCAACCACAAGAATCTTGATCTCTAGCCTTCCCAAGTTGCTTTCCACTCAAATCATCTTTCCAGCAAATCCAAATCTGCGTGAGAGAGTTGAGTGTTGGGGATACTATCATTTGAAGCACAAGAGCAAGGAGTTCATCATCAACACACCATCTATTACCTTTTGGAGAGTGGTGTCTCCTAGATTGGTTAGGTGTCACTTGGGAGCCTCCGTCAAGATTGTGGAGTTGAACCAAGGAGTTTGTAAGGGCAAGGAGATCTCCTACTTCATGAAGATCTACCCAAGTGAGGCAAGTCCTTCGTGGGCGATGGCCATGGTGGGATAGACAAGATTGCTTCTTTGTGGACCCTTTATGGGTGGAGCTCTCTGTGGACTCGTGCAGCCGTTAACCTTCGTGGGTTGAAGTCTCCATCAACATGGATGTACGATAGCACCACCTATCGGAACCACGCCAAAAATCTCCATGTCTACATTGCGTTTGCTCCCTCTAAACTCCTCCCCTTTACCTTCATATGCAATGATTTACTTTCTGCTGCTATACTCTTATACTTGCATGTGTAGGTTGATTGCTTCACTTGTGCTAAGTTGCTAAAATCCGCCAAGACTTATAATTGGGAAAAGGCTAGATTTTTATTTGGTCAAGTAGTCTAATCACCCCCTAGACATACTTTCGATCCTACAAGTGGTATCAGAGCTTTGGTCTCCATTTGCCTTGATTTCCATAGCTTTGGTGATCATAGCCTTGGTTTCACAACCTAGGAGAGTATGGCATCTAGCGAGGAAATTACCACCGTAGAGGTCCTTACTTTGATGGTACTAATTTTGCTAGTTGGAAGCATAAGATGAAAATGCATATTCTTGGACATAACCCCGCCGTTTGGGCTATTGTGTGTCTTGGATTGCAAGGTGAATTCTTCGATGGGAGAGAACCGAATCGTAAATCTACCGCAGAAGAATTGACAATGCTGCAATACAATGCTCAAGCTTGCGATATCCTCTTCAACGGATTGTGCCCCGAAGAATTCAACAAAAACAGCCGTCTTGAGAATGCAAAGGAAATTTGGGATACCATGATTGATATGCACGAAGGTACCGACTCCGTCAAGGAATCCAAATTGGATGTGCTTTAAAGTCGGCTTGACAAATTCAAAATGAAGGGTGGTGAAGGTGTCGCTGAAATGTACTCTAGGCTTGCTCTCATCAAAAATGAGATTGCTGGCTTAGGAAGTGAAGAGATGACCGACAGATTCATCATCAAGAAGATCCTAAGAGCCTTGGATGGAAAATATGATGTCGTGTGCACATTGATCCAAATGATGCCCAACTACAAAGATCTCAAGCCAACGAAAGTCATTGGAAGAATTGTTGCTCATGAGATGTCACTCAAGGATAAAGAAGAGCTTCACAACAAGTCAAGTGGTTCTTACAAAGCCTGATGTGATGCTCCTACATCATCAAGTGAGAAACAAGCCTTCAATGAAGAACTGAGCCTAATGGTGAAGAACTTCAACAAGTTCTACAAGAGTATAAGCAAAGAGAGAAGTTCCAAGTCAAGGTCCCACAATGACAAAAGATCTTCTAGTCATGAGCTTAACTTCTACAAGTGTGGAAGACTCGGACACTACTCAATTGAGTGTACGGCTCCCTACAAAAGAAGAGAAGACTCACCTAAAAGGAGAAGTAGAAGAGAAGAATCACCTCCAAGAGAGATAGAAGGAGTAGAGATGATTGTTCTAAATGAAGAACCTCTCGCAGAAGCAAGGATTCGGAGAGGAAGGACAAGTCATCAAGGATCTACACAAAACGAAGACATCAAGCTCATGTTGGTGAATGGGTATTTGGCTCTGACTCCGACTCCGAATATACTCAAGATGAAGGTGTTGCCGCTCTAGCACTTATGTCAACCAACTCCTATGACATATTTGACTCACCAAATGAGGGTATTGGAAGATGCTTCATGGCAAAAGGACCAAAGGTATCACACCCCGAGTATGTTGATTTCAACAGTGATGAAGATGATTTGCTAGGTGATGATGATTTACTTGTTGACAAATCTAGTGATGAAAACTATGATGAACTTGCTATTAATCATGCTAATCAAGATAAAATGAATGACGATGATAAGAAGGAGATTGAGTGTCTAACTAAAGAACTAAACACTCTTAAGTTAGCTCATGAAACTACCTTGGAAGATCATCGAGAGATTTTAAAGACTCATGAGAAGCTACACTTTGAAAAGCTCAACCTTGAGCAAGAGCATGGGTTCTTAAAGGTAATCAATGATGATCTTCGCAAGAAAAGTTCTTCTTACATTGCCAAGCGTTTACTCTTGTCTACTTACATGCCACAGGTAAAAACTAGCAACAAGAGTAAGAAAGATTCTTCTTCTAGTAGTAACAATAATCATGCTAAATCCAATGTTGTTGCTTCTAGTAGTTCTCTTGATTCCACTAATGACTCTCTTAGCCAAGTTACACTTGAGAAAGAAAATAGCTTATTGAAGGGAATTATAGAGAAAGGTGTTTACAAGAGCCTTGCCGGAAGTAAGCAATTTGAGGAAGTTGTACGCAAGCAAGGAAGGAACCGGAAGAATCAAGGTGTTGGTTTTGAACGAAAGTTCAATGCCAATGGAGTTGAGTGGGAAGAAGATCAATACCCCAAGACAAAGTTTGTTCCTCAACAAGAAAAGTATGATCCTACTTCTTTCAAGGGAACACAAGCTCAAGATGATCTTCCACCACAAGACCACAAGCAAAAAGGCAAGGACAAGCTTCAAGAGGAGATTGATGCATTTGAAGAAGCTCCCAAGGCCTTAGTTAAGTGGGTTCCCAAGACTACATCAAGTTCTACTTCATCAAGTACGACTACAACTCCAAGGATTCCCATCAAGTTGATGTGGATCCCGAAGAAGAAGAACTAGAGAGTTCTCGTGGGTGACTCCGCCAACATACTTCACTCATATCATTTTGGCAAGAACAAGTGCAAACAACTTCCACATCTTGCACTAGTTCAAGGAGTCACAAACCCTCTTGTTGGCAAGACAAGGGACAAGGTAACCTAATGCTTTCATGGACATCATCTTGTGTGTACTTCACTCTATGTCTATGGATATCCTTGTTTGTTCCTTGTGGGACTAACCCGTGTAGGTATTAAAAGTGCAACTCACTCCAATGGATTACTCCAAATGATCTACATCAACATTGAGCATCCACATCTTCAACATCTACATGAAGTCATCATCGACAACACCCAAGGTTAGTTCATCCCTCTTAGGGGGAATATCACATCTAGGGGGAGCTTTACTCTAAGAATTGAGCTAAAGCAACTATAAAGGTGGGAACACAACAATGCTTTATGTAAAAGTGGTAACCGCACTTGTGCTTAAATGATGAATATGACCTATGATCAAATGTTCCCATTTGACTCCTAAGTTAATATACTCATATATAGATGACCTAGTCATCACCAATTGCTTGATAGATGCTAGAGTGTTTGTGCATGCTTTGCCACATATTTCATTTGCCCTTTTATTGTGTGAGCATGTTGGTTACATATTTTTCTCATTCGAGGACATCCATTTGTTGCTTTGATTGTTTGGCTCTTTTTCTTTTGCCAAATGGATGGACAAGAATACCTAAGAACTTCCTCTAGATATTTATGCTTTTCTCATCTCAAACTCTATTCATGCTACATCACAAAGTTTGATCAAGTCAGATTCGAACCCTCTGTGTGAGGAGCACTCAGAGTCACCGATTCGTCATAGACTTAAACTTCCAAAACCTCTCTGTGCATTTCGGTCCGACCGTTTCGGTCAAACCAAGTTCACTGAGTTGATCTAGGTTTTCAATCTCGGTGCAACCGATTAGAACCTTTCGGTCACACTGAGTAGTAACCGCTTGCGATTCTGCATCTCGGTGCCACCGAGTTGTTCCACTCGGTCACACCGACATGGTCAGGATATGTACACCGACGGGTCAAATTTTGGAAATTTCCCCGAAAAACCACTTCACCCGCGCATGTCCTACTCCGCCATCTAGGGTCTCTGGATTGTCCTCTTGTCACCAGCGACCTCCCGCCGATGGTCTCCGTCGCCGTCAATGGACTTCAACACCGTCACTGCCGCCGTAGCGAACTCATCTCCGAGTTAGGGTACGAGTTCGACCCCTTGTGCATTCTTTTTAACTCCAATTCTAAGCACAAGGTCAATGCCATGTTTCTTACCACGTATGAGATCAATCTATCCAGCGAAATCTTCCTTTAGATTAGATTTGATTCAAAAATTTGGGTTAGGTTTTCGCCGAACTCATCTCAGACCGACCAAGTTGTGTAAATCGGTCTCACCGATTTGGCTTAGGCCATTGCACTTGCACTTTTTGGTCTGACTGAAACTTGTAAATTGGTGTGACCGAGTTCAACTCTCAGTGAAACCCTAGCAATCTCGGAGTCACCAAACTGTGTCTCGGTCCGACTGATTTCACTAGTTTAGACTCCAAAAATTGCTTCAGTGTCACCGAGTTTACAAATCGGTAGCTCCGAAATGCTTTCTGTGGAAAACTAAAACTAAGATTTTGACTCATCTGTTTTGCAAAATCTCTGCACTTTGTGATGCTCATCCACTCTATCTCATCTATAACTATTTACAGGGACAGCTTTCAGTTTGCAGTGTCAACTAGGTCTGATCAGAGTGACAGCCAGGACAAGTCTGGGGAGCAGTTGAATCTGGGTGAGGGCACTAGTCCCTCTGACAGTTATGACGATGGCAGCAGAAGTACTCCTAGCAACCTGCCTAAGGATGCTACTAGGCAGAGGAGGAAGAAAAATTCTGAGTCTGAAGATGAAGACTATGTAGCTGCTAAGGAGGAGGTCAGCTCCAAGAAAAGGGTTGTCAAGAAAGAGTTTGGCACAGCTGCTTCAACCAAGCCTGGAATGCATAAGAAGGCTCCTGCAAAGAGAGTGCCCACTTCAAAAGTCAGGGCCTCAACTCTTGAAACTTCCAAGTCAAATGTTGAAGAGGCTGCTGGTGAGGGCAAGAAAAGAAAACAAAGGGTCAAGAAAACTATGTCCAAAGTCATTGGGAGATCCTCTATGATGGAAGACCCAGCTGAGGAAGAAGAAGAGGATGCTGCACCAGCACCTAAAGCTCCAAAGCTGATGGGGGATGCCATCAAGTCTGGGGCTGCCCCTTCAAATCCCAAGACAACCCCCAAAGGAGGAGGAGGAGGAGGAGGAGGAGGAGGAGGAGGAAGAAGAAGAAGAAGAAGAAGAAGAAGAAGAAGAAGAAGAAGAAGAAGAAGAAGAAGAAGAAGAAGAAGAAGAAGAAGAAGAAGAAGAAGAAGAAGAAGAACAAGAAGAAGAACAAGAAGAAGAGGCTGAAGCCCAAGTTCTTAGGAAGCTCAAGCCCAAGATCCCTGACCATGATGACAATCATCCAATGGCAGAAAATATGAAGATCAGAAAGGATGCAGGCCTCAGACTATGGAGAGAATCTGATCCATATGTTGTAAGGATAAGGACTGCTATGGATTACAGGTTTCACACCAAGGAGCAGCAGGACTTCTATGAGACCATTCTACTAGATAAAAAGCCCATTGTCTGTGATATGAAGTGGATGGACTGGAAGCACATTGACGACAATGAAGATCACTTTCCAGGAGTGCATGAGAGCTTGAGGCTATGTGGGGTAGAAAAATTTGTGGGTTGAAGTTGACCAAGTGGAATGATGAACTCATCATGCAATTCTACTCCACAGCACATTTCTATCCTGATGGCATAATTGTCTAGATGTCTGAGGGTACCAGGTACCAATCGACAGTTGCTGAGTGGGCTAAGCTGATAAATGCCCTGTAGAGCACGAAGATGACATAGATGTATATGCCACGAAGAAGAAAGGTCACAACTCAATGGCTAACATGTATAAGGAGATTCCCGACAAAGCCTTGGAGACTCACAAGATGGGCTCCGTATACTATATGTTATCTGGTTTGACCACCATCAACATGAAGGAGAACGTAGTAATTTCAAAAAAATTCCTACGCACACGCAAGATCATGGTGATGCATAGCAACGAGAGGGGAGAGTGTGATCTACATACCCTTGTAGATCGCAAGCGGAAGCGTTATGACAACGCGGTTGATGTAGTCATACGTCTTCACGGCCCGACTGATCAAGCACCGAAACTACGGCACCTCCGAGTTTTAGCACACGTTCAGCTCGATGACGATCCCCGGACTCCGATCCAGCAAAGTGTCGGGGAAGAGTTCCGTCAGCACGACGGCGTGGTGACGATCTTGATGTTCTACCGTCGCAGGGCTTCGCCTAAGCACCGCTACAATATTATTGACGATTATGGTGGAAGGGGGCACCGCACACGGCTAACAAAACGATCACGTAGATCAACTTGTGTGTCTAGGGGTGCCCCCTGCCCCCGTATATAAAGGAGCAAGGGGAGGAGGCCGGCCGGCCCTATTGGCGCGCCAAGGAGGAGTCCTCCTCCTAGTAGGAGTAGGTCTCCTACTAGGAGGGGGAAAGGAAGTGGGGAGGGAGAAGGAACCGCCCCCCATCTCCTAGTCCAATTCGTACCAATGGGGAAGGAGGCGCGCGGCCCACCCTGGCTGCCCTTCTCTCTCTCCACTAAGGCCCATATGGCCCATTACTTCTCCCGGGGGGGTTCCAGTAACCCTCCGGTACTCCGGTTTTCTCCGAAATCATCCGGAACACTTCCGGTGTCCGAATATAGCCGTCCAATATATCAATCTTTATGTCTCGACCATTTCGAGACTCCTCGTTATGTCCGTGATCACATCCGGGACTCCGAACTAACTTCGGTACATCAAAACTCATAGACTCATAATATAACTGTCATCGAAACCTTAAGCGTGCGGACCCTACGGGTTCGAGAACAATGTAGACATGACCGAGACATGACTCCGGTCAATAACCAACAGCGGAACCTGGATGCTCATATTAGCTCCCACATATTCTACGAAGATCTTTATCGGTCAGACCGCATAACAACATACGTTGTTCCCTTTATCATCGGTATGTTACTTGCCCGAGATTCGATCGTCGGTATCTCAATACCTAGTTCAATCTCGTTACCGGCAAGTCTCTTTACTCGTTTCATAATACATCATCTCACAACCAACTCATTAGTTGCAATGCTTGCAAGGCTTATGTGATGTGCATTACCGAGAGGGCCCAAAGATACCTCTCCGACAATCGGAGTGACAAATCCTAATCTCGAAATACGCCAACCCAACATTTACCTTTGGAGACACCTGTAGAGCTCCTTTATAATCACCCAGTTACGTTGTGACGTTTGGTAGCACACAAAGTGTTCCTCCAGCAAACGGGAGTTGCATATATCATAGTCATAGGAACATGTATAAGTCATGAAGAAAGCAATAGCAACATACTAAACGATCGGGTGCTAAGCTAATGGAATGGGTCATGTCAATCACATCATTCTCCTAATAATGTGATCCCGTTAATCAAATGACAACACATGTCTATGGTTAGGAAACATAACCATCTTTGATTAACGAGCTAGTCAAGTAGAGGCATACTAGTGACGTTTAGTTTGTCTATGTAATCACACAAGTATTATGTTTCCAGATAATACAATTCTAGCATGAATAATAAACATTTATCATGATATAAGGAAATAATATAATAACATTATTATTGCCTCTAGGGCATATTTCCTTCAGTCTCCCACTTGCACTAGAGTCAATAATCTAGATTACATAGTAATGATTCTAACACCCATGGAGCTTTGGTGCTGATCATGTTTTGCTCGTGGAAGAGGCTTAGTCAACGGGTCTGCAACATTCAGATCCGTATGTATCTTGCAAATCTCTATGTCTCCCACCAGGACTAGATCCCGGATGGAATTGAAGCATCTTTTGATGTGTTTGGTTCTCTTGTGAAATCTGGATTCCTTTGCCAAGGCAATTGCACCAGTATTGTCACAAAAGATTTTCATTGGACCCGATGCACTAGGTATGACACCTAGATCGGATATGAACTCCTTCATCCAGACTCCTTCGTTTGGTGCTTCCGAAGCAGCTATGTACTCTGCTTCACATGTAGATCCCGCCACAACGCTTTGTTTAGAAATGCACCAACTGACAGCTCCACCGTTTAAATCCGGTTTGCGATTTAGAATCGTCCGGATCAGTGTCAAAGCTTGCATCAACGTAACCATTTACGATGAGCTCTTTGTCACCTCCATATATGAGAAACATATCCTTAGTCCTTTTCAGGTATTTCAGGATGTTCTTGACCGCTGTCCAGTGATCCACTCCTGGATTACTTTGGTACCTCCCTGCTAGACTTATAGCAAGACACACATCAGGTCTGGTACACAGCATTGCATACATGATAGAGCCTATGGCTGAAGCATAGGGAACATCTTTCATTTTCTCTCTATCTTCTGCATTGGTCGGGCATTGAGTCTTACTCAATTTCACACCTTGTAACACAGGCAAGAATCCTTTCTTTGCTTGATCCATTTTGAACTTCTTCAAAATTTTGTCAAGGTATGTGCTTTGTGAAAGTCCAATTAAGCGTCTTGATCTATCTCTATAGATCTTAATGCCCAATATGTAAGCAGCTTCACCGAGGTCTTTCATTGAAAAACTCTTATTCAAGTATCCCTTTATGCTATTCAGAAATTCTATATCATTTCCGATTAGTAATATGTCATCTACATATAATATCAGAAATGCTACAGAGCTCCCACTCACTTTCTTGTAAATACAGGCTTCTCCAAAAGTCTGTACAAAACCAAATGCTTTGATCACACTATCAAAGCGTTTATTCCAACTCCGAGAGGCTTGCACCAGTCCATAAATGGATCGCTGGAGCTTGCACACTTTGTTAGCTCCCTTTGGATCGACAAAACCTTCCGGTTGCATCATATACAACTCTTCTTCCAGAAATCCATTCAGGAATGCAGTTTTGACATCCATCTGCCAAATTTCATAATCATAAAATGCGGCAATTGCTAACATGATTCGGACAGACTTAAGCATCGCTACGGGTGAGAAAGTCTCATCGTAGTCAATCCCTTGAACTTGTCGAAAACCTTTTGCAACAAGTCGAGCTTTGTAGACAGTAACATTACCGTCAGCGTCAGTCTTCTTCTTGAAGATCCATTTATTCTCAATTGCTTGCCGATCATTGGGCAAGTCAACCAAAGTCCATACTTTGTTCTCATACATGGATCCCATCTCAGATTTCATGGCTTCAAGCCATTTTGCGGAATCTGGGCTCACCATCGCTTCTTCATAGTTCGTAGGTTCATCATGATCTAGTAGCATGACTTCCAGAACAGGATTACCGTACCACTCTGGTGCGGATCTTACTCTGGTTGATCTACGAGGTTCAGTAGTATCTTGTTCTGAAGTTTCATGATCATCATCATTAGCTTCCTCACTAATTGGTGTAGGTGTCACAGAAACTGGTTTCTGTGATGTACTACTTTCCAATAAGGGAGCAGGTACAGTTACCTCGTCAAGTTCTACTTTCCTCCCACTCACTTCTTTCGAGAGAAACTCCTTCTCTAGAAAGTTTCCGAATTTAGCAACAAAAGTCTTGCCTTCGGATCTGTGATAGAAGGTGTATCCAATAGTTTCCTTTGGATATCCTATGAAGACACATTTCTCCGATTTGGGTTCGAGCTTATCAGGTTGAAGCTTTTTCACATAAGCATCGCAGCCCCAAACTTTCAGAAACGACAACTTTGGTTTCTTGCCAAACCACAGTTCATAAGGCGTCGTCTCAACGGATTTTGATGGTGCCCTATTTAACGTGAATGCGGCCGTCTCTAAAGCATAACCCCAAAACGATAGCGGTAAATAAGAGACATCATAGATCGCACCATATCTAGTAAAGTACGATTATGCGCTCGGACACACCATTACGCTGTGGTGTTCCGGGTGGCGTGAGTTGCGAAACTATTCCGCATTGTTTCAAATGTACACCAAACTCGTAACTCAAATATTCTCCTCCACGATCAGATCGTAGAAACTTTATTTTCTTGTTACGATGATTTTCAACTTCACTCTGAAATTCTTTGAACTTTTCAAACGTTTCAGACTTATGTTTCATTAAGTAGATATACCCATATCTGCTTAAGTCATCTGTGAAGGTGAGAAAATAACGATATCCGCCACGAGCCTCAATTCATCGACCACATACATCTGTATGTATGATTTCCACAAATCTGTTGCTCTCTCCATAGTACCGGAGAACGGTGTTTTTGTCATCTTACCCATAAGGCACGGTTCGCAAGTACCAAGTGATTCATAATCAAGTGGTTCCAAAAGTCCATCAGTATGGAGTTTCTTCATGCGCTTTACACCGATAT
Source organism: Triticum urartu (assembly GCF_003073215.2). Taxonomy (NCBI): domain Eukaryota; kingdom Viridiplantae; phylum Streptophyta; class Magnoliopsida; order Poales; family Poaceae; genus Triticum; species Triticum urartu. The sequence goes on along the minus strand of NC_053023.1, from coordinate 87,201,206 downwards.
GACCCAAACGGCAGTGCCACAAATAAGTTGCACTATCATTATCAACTCTGCATCTTTTGGCTTCAACATTATGAATATGTGTATCACTACTATCGAGATTCAATAAGAATAGACCACTCTTCAAGGGTGCATGACCATAAAAGATATTACTCATATAAATAGAACAACCATTATTCTCTGATTTAAATGAATAACCGTCTCGCATCAAACAAGATCCAGATATAATGTTCATGCTTCAACGCTGGCACCAAATAACAATTATTTAGGTCTAATACTAATCCCGAAGGTAGATGTAGAGGTAGCGTGCCGACCACGATCACATCGACTTTGGAACCATTTCCCACGCGCATCGTCACCTCGTCCTTAGCCAATCTTCGCTTAATCCGTAGTCCCTGTTTCGAGTTGCAAATATTAGCAACAGAACCAGTATCAAATACCCAGGTGCTACTGCGAGCATTAGTAAGGTACACATCAATAACATGTATATCACATATACCTTTGTTCACCTTGCCATCCTTCTTATCCGCCAAATACTTGGGGCAGTTCCGCTTCCAGTGACCAGTCTGCTTGCAGTAGAAGCACTCAGTTTCAGGCTTAGGTCCAGGTTTGGGTTTCTTCTCTTGAGTAGCAACTTGCTTGCTGTTCTTTTGAAGTTCCCCTTCTTCTTTCCTTTGCCCTTTTTCTTGAAACTAGTGGTCTTGTTGACATCAACACTTGATGCTCCTTCTTGATTTCTACCTCCGCAGCTTTCAGCATCACGAAGAGCTCGGGAATAGTCTTATTCATCCCTTGCATATTATAGTTCATCACGAAGCTCTTGTAGCTTGGTGGCAGTGATTGGAGAATTCTGTCAATGACGCAATCATCTGGAAGATTAACTCCCAATTGAATCAAGTGATTATTATACCCAGACATTTTGAGTATATGCTCACTGACAGAACTGTTCTCCTCCATCTTGCAGCTATAGAACTTATTGGAGACTTCATATCTCTCAATCCGGGCATTTGCTTGAAATATTAACTTCAACTCCTGGAACATCTCATATGCTCCATGACGTTCAAAACGTCGTTGAAGTCCCGATTCTAAGCCGTAAAGCATGGCACACTGAACTATCGAGTAGTCATCAGCTTTGCTCTGCCAGACGTTCATAACATCTGGTGTTGCTCCAGCAGCAGGCCTGGCACCCAGCGGTGCTTCCAGGACGTAATTCTTCTGTGCAGCAATGAGGATAATCCTCAAGTTACGGACCCAGTCCGTGTAATTGCTACCATCATCTTTCAACTTTGCTTTCTCAAGGAACGCATTAAAATTCAACGGAACAACAGCACGGGCCATCTATCTACAATCAAACATAAACAAGCAAGATACTATCAGGTACTAAGTTCATGATAAATTTAGGTTCAATTAATCATATTACTAAAGAACTCCCACTTAGATAGACATCCCTCTAATCCTCTAAGTGATTACGTGATCCAAATCAACTAAACCATGTCCGATCATCACGTGAGATGGAGTAGTTTCATTGGTGAACATCACTATGTTGATCATATCTACTATATGATTCACGCTCGACCTTTCGGTCTCCGTGTTCCGAGGCCATATCTGTATATGCTTGGCTCGTCAAGTATAACCTGAGTATTCCGCGTGTGCAACTGTTTTGCACCCTGTTTATTTGAACGTAGAGCCTATCACACCCGAATCATCACGTGGTGTCTCAGCACGAAGAACTTCACAACGGTTGCATAACTCAGGAGAACACCTTCTTGATAATTAATGAGAGCATCTTAAAATTGCTACGTCAAACAAAGCAAGATAGATGCCATAAAAGAATAACATTCACATGCAATTCAATATAAGTGATATGATATGGGCCATCATCATTCTTGTGCTTGTGATCCTCCATCTTCGAAGCACACTTTCATGATCACCATCGTCACCGGCGCGGGCACCCTTGATCCATCATCGTGGGCATCGTTGTCAGTCTCGCCAATCTTATGCTTCCACGACATATCGCTACCACTTAGTGATAAAGTTAAAGCATTACAACGCATTGCATTGCATACAATAAAGCACCATATGGCTCCTGCCAGTTGCCGATAACTTGGTTACAAAACATGATCATCTCATACAATAAAATTTAGCATCATGTCTTGACCATATCACATCACAACATGCCCTGCAAAAACAAGTTAGACGTCCTCTACTTTGTTGTTGCAAGTTTTACGTGGCTGCTACGGGCTTAAGTAAGAACCAATCTTACCTACGCATCAAAACCACAACGATAGTTTGTCAAGTTGGAGCTGTTTTAACCTTCGCAAGGACCGGGCGTAGCCACACTCGGTTCAACTAAAGCACGTCGGGAGAACCGGTCTCGCGTAAGCGTACGTGTAATGTTGGTCCGGACCGCTTCGTCCAACAATACCGCCGAACCAAAGTATGACATGCTGGTAAGCAGTATGACTTATATCGCCCACAACTCACTTGTGTTCTACTCGTGCATATAACATCAACACATAAAACCTAGGCTCCGATGCCACTGAAGGAGAACTTAGTAATTTCAAAAAAATTCCTACGCACACGCAAGATCATGGTGATGCATAGCAACGAGAGGGGAGAGTGTGATCTACATACCCTTGTAGATCACAAGCGGAAGCGTTATGACAACGCGGTTGATGTAGTCGTACGTCTTCACGGCCCGACCGATCAAGCATCGAAACTACGGCACCTCCGAGTTTTAGCACACGTTCAGCTCGATGATGATCCCCGGACTCCGATCCAGCAAAGTGTCGGGGAAGAGTTCCGTCAGCACGACGGTGTGGTGACGATCTTGATGTTCTACCGTCGTAGGGCTTCGCCTAAGCACCGCTACAATATTATTGAGGATTATGGTGGAAGGGGGCACCGCACACGGTTAAGAAAATGATCACGTAGATCAACTTGTGTGTCTAGGGGTGCCCCCTGCCCCCGTATATAAAGGAGAAAGGGGAGGAGGCCGGCCGGCCCTATTGGCGCACCAAGGAGGAGTCCTCCTCCTAGTAGGAGTAGGTCTCCTACTAGGAGGGGGAAAGGAAGTGGGGAGGGAGAAGGAAAGGGGGGCGCCGCCCCCCCTCTCCTAGTCCAATTCGAACCAAGGGGGAAGGAGGCGCGCGGCCCACCCTGGCTGCCCTTCTCTCTCCACTAAGGCCCATATGGCCCATTACTTCTCCCGGGGGGGTTCCGGTAACCCTCCGGTACTCCGGTTTTCTCCGAAATCACCCGGAACACTTCTGGTGTCCGAATATAGCCGTCCAATATATCAATCTTTATGTCTCGACCATTTCGAGACTCCTCGTTATGTCCGTGATCACATCCGGGACTCCGAACTAACTTCGGTATATCAAAACTCATAGACTCATAATATAACTATCATCGAAACCATAAGCGTGCGGACCCTACGGGTTCGAGAACAATGTAGACATGACCGAGACATGTCTCCGGTCAATAACCAATAGCGGAACCTGGATGCTCATATTGGCTCCCACATATTCTACGAAGATCTTTATCGGTCAGACCGCATAACAACATACGTTGTTCCCTTTGTCATCGGTATGTTGCTTGCCCGAGATTCGATCGTCGGTATCTCAATACCTTGTTCAATCTTGTTACTGGCAAGTCTCTTTACTCGTTTCGTAATACATCATCTCGCAACCAACTCATTAGTTGCAATGCTTGCAAGGGTTATGTGATGTGCATTACCGAGAGGGCCCAGAGATACCTCTCCGACAATCGGAGTGACAAATCCTAATCTCGAAATACGCCAACCCAACATTTACCTTTGGAGACACCTGTAGAGCTCCTTTATAATCACCCAGTTATGTTGTGACGTTTGGTAGCACATAAAGTGTTCCTCCGGCAAACGGGAGTTGCATAATCTCATAGTCATAGGAATATGTATAAGTCATGAAGAAAGCAATAGCAACATACTAAACGATCGGGTGCTAAGCTAATGGAATGGGTCATGTCAATCACATCATTCTCCTAATAATGTGATCCCGTTATTCAAATGACAACACATGTCTATGGTTAGGAAACATAACCATCTTTGATTAATGAGCTAGTCAAGTAGAGGCATACTAGTGACGTTTGTTTGTCTATGTAATCACACAAGTATTATGTTTCTGGATAATACAATTCTAGCATGAATAATAAACATTTATCATGATATAAGGAAATAATATAATAACATTATTATTGCCTCTAGGGCATATTTCCTTCACAACACTATCCTGAGGCATACCCTGTTGCCCAAGTCAGGTGATCATAGGATGATCAGAGGCCACTCCATTAACCTGATGAAGTTGTTTGATGTGCCCCAGAAGTTCAAGGTGATGAGTCTGATTGTTGAGACAATCAAGAGAACAGCTGCATATCAGAAGAGGTCATGTGGGTATGCTCCACACATTCAAATGCTCATCAACTCCAAGATGGGCACAGGCACCTACCTGTTGGACAAGAAACATCTTCCCTTGAGGCCAAATTTTGAGGACAACACAATTGTCATGAATGCTGATGATCCAACATCTGTGGAGGCTCAAGTGAGGAGGGAAAAAGCTAAAGCTGAGAAGGCAGCAAAGATGCCAAGTGCTGAAGAGGCTTATCAAGTGTTCCTCAAGTCAAAGCAAGACCAACTTGGGTATCTAATTGAAGCCACCTTGAGGATTGAGAAGGGATTGGCCACCCTGACTCAGAACCAAGAAAGCCTGGAGAGGATCATTGAAACAAAGTTCTATGATCTTGACTTGAAAGTAACAGAGATGCAGACAACAATTGAGCAGCTCCAGGAAGAAGCTGAGGAGAGAAAGGGCATGCTACCACATATGCCTTTCAGAGAGTGCTAAGAGTACAGAGATTTGCTGCAGTGCCAGTGACTGACACAAGAGCAACTACATCAGCACCTGCATCAACAGCATCAGTGCCAGCTCCAGTTTCTACTCCACCAGCTCCAATAACTTCAACCGATGCATTCGTCCTCGGAGTCCTCTCAACGCCTCCTCCCGAAGATCAAGCCTAGAGAGACGCATAGCACTATGCATTTTCAAGCTTTTTGGTAACTTGTTGCCAAAGTGGGAGAAAGTGTATAGATCATAAGCTGAGAGAGAGAGAGAGAGCTTTTCTTCTTTTTGCCTTATTTGCCACTCGTTTGATACTTATTTGTGTGCTTGCTTGGATGATACTCTATGTTTATGTGTGTGATATACTTGTATGATCATGTATTTGATCATGTTACCTTAATGCTTGTGCTTGATTGATGCTATTTTTTATCTCTTATGTATGATCATTTACGTTGTCTTGGTAATGAGTGCATATTTTATATTCTATCATTTTGAGCGCTCCACCAAGATATATGTGACATGGAAGAGTAACCCATGATCCTAATCGATTGTGCATTTGCATTCAAAAGCAAATTTTTAAATAATGCACAAATTTAGGGGGAGCTCTTGCTTATCACATACTTCTCAAATCGACGATGTATTTCAATCTTATTATTATTTATCGAAGCTTTGATCTATATGTTGTCATCAATTACCAAAAAGGGAGAGATTTAAAGTGCAACTATCCCTGGGTGGTTTTGGTAATTCCTAACAACATATATCTCATTGAACTAATGCTCTTTCAAGATGATCATTTCAGAAAGTTCAATGATTGGCATGGCATGGACTAGGAATATGGACCCCTCAAAATTCTAAGGACACATATTGGCAAAAAGCTCAAGACTCTACATTTTCATTTTAGTGATCCAAGATCACATTGAGTCCGTAGGAAAGCCAATACTATTAAAAGGGGATGAGGTGTTGCTTAATGGCTTGCTTGCTCAAAATGCTTAGTGATATGCTCCAAAAGCCCTCAACCACTTTCTCATATCCACATATGTCCTATACCAAAAGTCAAACTCGGCCCCACCGATTTGACCTATCCGGCGCCACCGAGTTCATTTGACATAGCCATAGCCAGAAACCCTAATCAGTTCGGTCTCACCAATAGGGATCTCGGTCTCACCGAGATGGGATTGCAAACTCTCTGTTTCCCTTCGTAACATTTCGGTCTAACCGAGATGAGCGATCGGTCCCACCGAGTTTGCAATGCAAACTCTCTGTTTCCTTTTCGTAACGTTTCGATCTCACCCGAAATGAGCGATCGGTCCCACCGAGTTTTCCTGACCAACTCTTTGTTTGTCTATTATAGAAATCTGTCCCACCGAGTTTATGTGATCGGTCTCACCAAGATTACGTTATGCCCTAACCCTAATGGAATCGATCCCACCGAGTTGACATGTCGGTCCCACCAAAAGTCCTAACGTTCACATTTTGAACCGAATCGGTCTGACCGAGTTTGAGCATTCGGTCCCACAGAGTTTGGTGAATTGTGTGTAACGGTTAGATTTTGTGTGGAGGCTATATATACCCCTCCACCCTTCCTCCATTCGTGGAGAGAGCAATCAGAACGTGCCTACACTTCCAACATTCATTTTCTGAGAGAGAACCACCTACTCATGTGTTGAGACCAAGATATTCCATTCCAACCACAAGAATCTTGATCTATAGCCTTCTCAAGTTGCTTTCCACTCAAATCATCTTTTCACCAAATCCAAATCTGTGTGAGAGAGTTGAGTGTTGGAGAGACTATCATTTGAAGCACAAGAGCAAGGAGTTCATCATCAACACACCATCTATTACCTTTTGGAGAGTGATGTCTCCTAGATTGGTTAGGTGTCACTTGCGAGCCTCCGTCAAGATTGTGGAGTTGAACCAAGGATTTTGTAAGGGCAAGGAGATCGCCTACTTTGTGAAGATCTACCCAAGTTAGGCAAGTCCTTCGTGGGCGATGGCCATTGTGGGATAGACAAGGTTGCTTCTTCGTGGACCCTTCGTGGGTGGAGCCCTCCGTGGACTCGCGCAGCCATTATCCTTTGTGGTTTGAAGTCTCCATCAACGTGGATGTATGATAGCACCACCTATCGGAACCACGCCAAAAATCTCTGTGTCTACATTGCGTTTGCTCCCTCTAAACTCCTCCCCTTTATCTTCATATGCAATGATTTACTTTCCGCCGCTATACTCTTATACTTGCATGTGTAGGTTGATTGCTTGACTTGTGCTAAGTTGCTAAAATCTGCCAAGACTTAAAATTGGGAAAAGGCTAGATTTTTATTTGGTCAAGTAGTCTAATCACCCCCTCCCCCTATAGACATACTTTCGATCCTACACGGTCCCAGTAAAAGAGAGAAAGGCCAGATAAAATTAAATTGACTGTGGGTTGCCCGACATGTCAATAAAAATTAAAAAACTGATAAAAAAGGATGGAAATGTTTGGGTGAGCTACATGCAATTAGATAAAAATGACCTAATAAAATTAAATCGATTGTGAGTACTATTGTTGGTCAATAAAAGAAGAAAAACAGGTAAAATAAAAAAGGAATGCTCTAAGGTTTCTATGGATACACACAATTAGGGAAAAAAATATGTGTTCAAAACTGAGCTTGGTTCTTAATGCATCCTTGGTGTACGCCTTCCTGCTACCATTAGGTAGCACCGTTCGGATGTTAGCGTGCCGCGCTGATGGACGTTATAGTGGACACCTCCTTGTCTCCAGATGGCACTGTCCGGATGTTGCATGCCGCCCTGATGGACGATTTGGTAGACATGCTAATTATCTCTCCTAGGGTAACGCACGCGCATATTTGCTAGTAGTATAGCAATAAGGAGAAAAATGGTGCTCTGCTGCCATCTCTTAGAAGTCGGTATCCACAAGGGTGCTTTCCTGCCATGTCTTTCTACATGAACGTGTTGTACCCACTATAATTTCTTGTTCTAATTTAATTAGTGTCTGCTGTCAAGTGTGCACTACAAATAATTTATTGTTGGTTGACTGTACTTATATGTTATGAACAAAGAATAGGGTAGTTCTGGTATTTCATGGAGTTGGGGTTGTATATGGTCAGTTATATGTTTGATATGTTATGCTAAAATATAGAACATCATGTCTTTGGTTCTGACTGCATGAAGCAAATGGTTCGCCCAGATAGCATTTTTGTAAAATAACATTCCAATTTTATTATAGCTATATAGGTTAATCTGATGCTCCGAAGAGTTTGTGCTTGATTTTGACCATTGCACTGCTGATAATAATCATATTCTCCTTAACTAATCTAATTAGAAGATTAGGCATTGGTACTTTTAAGTTGATAATTTTATCAGCGGCTGAGCTCCTCATTCCACTACTCGAGTACTCTTTCCATTCTTTGGCCCCCTCCCCCTTCTCTCATCAACCGAGGGTTCTGGGGCGGCATAGAGGAGATGGTTGGGCAATTCTAAGTGAGAGTTTGCTCTAAATTATTGACTGACATAAGTAATATCTATTTTCTACCATGTTTAGCTCTTCTATTGGAGATACTCTAAGAGTAACTTTGATGAGAGGGGAGCTAATGGAAGTGCATGCCTTTCTTTTGGCAAATAATGGGATGACCTTTGGAAATTAGTAAGTGACAACTTTAACCTTGACATGTAAGGTTTGGACACTTGATAAAAACTAAGCAACCTAGCTTTTTATTGCAACTGAACTATCAAAGAAATCAATGGCTACCTGTTTAGGAAGGCATCAACAACAAGCGTGGGGGTGGATGTAGGAGACATGCCGGAAGAGAGAGATGAGTACCACATGTAGGACGTCGCTTGCACTGATTGTAAGCCTGAAATGTGACCCTCAAATAAGATTATAATTTTTCTGGTCATATAGTGTCATATAACATCTATGTATATTGTTTACCCATAGCAACGCACGGGTACTTAGCTAGTAGTATGTAGTATAGCAGCAAAAATTTACCAGGAGGCTAATATCACATTTTCAACGATAGATTAATATATTTCACACCATGAAACACAACAGCGTACATTGGCATAGTACATCCAAACGACATTTGATCCACTTCTCATAGCCTCCAACTACGGACCATGATATGCATCAATTACTACCACAATACCACATACTCCAAGATGACCAGAACCGGTAGCATTAACTTCTACTATTATAAAGCAATGTCTAATTCAGTTCTATTTTGTTATGATTGTTTTTTTTGAACTTAACTCCATAAATGATAGCCTTAGGTTCTTTACCCTTTTAGCATATTCAGATAATTGTTTTTGGTTAGGCATGATATCCATTCAACTTACTAAGGGCACATTCAAGTACAAACACATGCACGCATGTAAGATTCAGTTCCCTGTACGTACAAAAAATAAGTGGAGCAAAACGATAATCAAAGACCCAAAACACAGAGCACTAACTGAATCTACAACCTGACAAAACTAAAAACCTGGGGTTATATGCTAGTCACACTGCCCCCCCCCCTAGATTCCCAGAAACGCCAAAAAGTCTCTAGTCTGAAGATGTGCAACCCGTCAAAGCTCTATGAAAAAACTTACTGAAAATTTCGGCTCTAGCACTTTCTCCTATACTTCAAAAACAAGATTGAAAACCTAATGAAACGTTGAACCAATCCCAGCAAGTGAATGGGAAAAAAGAGATGGGTGGGAGAACTATGGAGTTAGATCAGCAGCGGTGAGGGAGAGGGTAGGGGTCAGCAGCGTGACGGAGAAGGGTTTTTTTAGCAAACAATATCATAAAGTTTACAAGGATGATAGTTGGATCATGAGAAGTACCCAAACCTGGCCAACCAGCCGGTTTAGGGGCAAACCCTATTTGGCGCCATTAGCGCCGGTTAAAGGCAATTTTCCCACCGGTGCACACCCCCATCCGAGTTGGGGCGGCACATTTACTGTTTCTTTTTTGCTATTCAAACTTCAAAAAAAATGTGAGCGGGCGACGGCTCGATCTCGGAACCTCTCGTTCACCAAGGAACCACTGGGACAACATATCACTTGTGTCAACTTATTCATTTTTTCTATTTGATCCTTTATCCAGTTCGCGCAAGCCCGTTAGTTTTGGGAAGAAGCTTCCCAAACTGGTCTTTTCCAATTCATTGGACTTTCTCCAAAACGGTGTTTATTCAGAATTTTCCTTTTTTTCTTGCTCCTTTTTTTCTTAAATGCGCAAACTTTTTAAAAATTTGTGAAACATTTTTAAAGCAATAATTATTTTCTTCAATTGATGAACTTTTTTTTTCAAATATATGAACCTTTTCCCCAAATTCGTGAATTTTTTAAAAACATTGATGAACTTTTTTTAAATCTATGATTTTTTTCGGAATCCGCGAACATTTTTATAAGATTGATGAACTTTTTTTCAAAATCAATGAAATTGTTTCAAATCCATGAACTAGTTCCAAAATCAATGAAATTTTTAGAATTTTGTGAACATTTTTTGAAAGTTGATGAACTTTATTTCAAAATCGATGACTTTTTTGAAAACCAATGAACTTTCGAAATCATTGAACGTTTTTCAATTTCTGTAAACTTTCTTCAAAATCAACGAACATATTTTAAAATTTGACGAATTTTTTTGATATTTGTGAACTTTTTTCAATATTCATTTTCTTTAAACCTATGAACTTTTTTTCGAAATCCATGAACATTTTTACAAAATTGATGAACTTTTTTGAAAATCAATGAAATTATTTCAAATCCATGAACTAGTTCCAAAATCGGTGAACTTTTTAGGATTTTGTGAACTTTTTTTTAAAGTTGATGATTTTTTTTTCAAAATCGATGATTTTTTTAAATCAATGAACTTATATTTCAAAATCATTGAACATTTAAAAAAATTGTAAGCTTTCTTAAAAATTAACAAACATTTTTAAAATTTGATGATTTTTTCTATATTTGTGAACTTTTTTCAAAATTTATTTTTTTTCATTTAAAAGAGATTGTTGACTAGTAGCGGTCAACCGGTTAACTGCGAAATCCATCTTTTTTAGGGGGGCAGTGAAATCCATTCATCAAGCAGTCGAGGAGGTACGACCGCAGCGATCGTCACTAGGCTGGCCCATGGACCTCATGCGTGAGCGCCACTACGGTAGCGGATGCATAACACGCTAATTAGGACTTTTCCAGTTTAAGTGTGACAGCACGTCAGTCTGCCTGGCCCATGGCTTACTGGGTCGTGCCTGGGCAGCCGCCTAACAGGAGGGTAGCGAGTAGTGAACAACCGCATGGGTGCCCTTATATGGCGCGGCGGAACATCCTATTCCACGCGTTCAGCGCCGCCTAACCAAACTATAGCTCACAACAGCGCCATGGTGGGCCGACCCACCTCATGCATGAGCGCCACTACGGTAGCAGACGCATAACACACTGATTAGGACCTTCCCGGTTTAGGTGTGACAGCACGTCAGCCCGCATGCCTGGCCCGTGGCTTATTGGGCCTGCCTGGGCTGCCGCCTAATAGGAGGGTAGCGAGTAGTGAACAACTAGTGTCTCAAAAAAAGGGAGTAGTGAACAACCGAAAGGGTGCCCCTATATGGCGCAGCCGAACATATTTCACGTGTTCACCAAACTGCCGCTCACAGCAGCGCCGTCATGGGCCGGCCCGCTAACACGCCGCCGTAGTCAGAAAAGGATGAAAAAGTTATTGTGGCCAGGAATCGAACCAGCACCACTGCATTGCTACCCGCACTTTCCTAACCAATGGAGTCACCCGTACTAGTGACCATTAATGCCACGAAGTTCTTAAGGACAATTATCCCTGCTCTGTCCCAAAATTTGCAAGTTCACAAATTTGTTTAACAAAAGAAAAGGTTCACTTATTAAAAAAGGCTCACGAAAAATTGGACAAAGTTCACTAATTCGAGTAAAAAGTTCATAATTTTGAAAAAAGTTCACTAATTTCATAAAAGTCACAGGATTTCAAAAGTTCATGAGTTTGAAAAAAGTTCACGGATTGAAGAAATTCATGATTTTTTTTAAAGTTGACAAAATACAAATAGTTCAAGAAAAAACCGAAAAAGTTCATCAAACTTGAAAAAAGTTAATACGTTTGAGAAAAGTTCATTGAATTTGAAAAAAATTCATCAAAATTCAAAAACTTCATGAATTTTCAAAAAAAAATCATCAATTTGAGTTCATCAAATTTGATTTTTTTTATCGAATTCCAAAAATAGTTCAACAATTCAAAGAAAACGTTCACGTATTTGTGAAAAATTCATCAAACGAGGAAGAAGAAAAAAACATAAAAGGAAAGGAAAAAGAACGAATAAAGAGGAAAAATGTTAAACTTTACCTGATCCCTCTTGGTGGTGTGGTAGTTACACCCAGGGATGGCAATGGGTACCCATTACCTGCGTACCCTGCGGGTAAAAATCCTATTAATAAGGTAAGGGTATGCGATAAAAATTTACCCATGGATACTTAAATGGGAAAAATATCATACCCATCGGGTAGAGAAGGTGCGGGTATGGGATCGTATAACCCATGCCCGCGTATCCATGTACCCATCTAAAATGTTGTCAAATGGGTTTCCTTTCATATCCCAATGTATTAATTTTCCCCTCTTAGTCATGCTAGGTAGAAACTCTAATGTGTAGTCAAATTATCTCTATAATTTATCATGATTTTGTGAACTTAAAGTGTATGCCTATGTGTTTTTATTTATGATTATGTGTTGTTTAACCTTTTTATGTGTCGCTTTATAGGCAAGTATTTTGTTTATGAGAATGTGTTCTTCTTACAATATGTTGTTGTACATTGTTGCTTAAAATGTGTTGTTGTTAATAATTTATGATTATCTGTTGCTTTTTACAACTATCTTCCACTCAATTAATGTGTTGTAATCGTGGGTACTTTTATCCGTAGGTACTCATATACCCTGTCGGGTGACGGGTATGAAAAAAATTGTACCCTTGACGGGTATGGGTATGGGTGTGGACGGGTAAGGGTATGGGTGGCTCCACCCCGTACCCATACCCTGCGGGTGCCATCCCTAACACATGTGTTCCTCGATGGTTGAAGCGCGGGTTCGATTCTCATACAACGCCATTTCTTGCGAATTAATAGTCAGAAAAAAAGGCATTAGATGGGCCGACCCAATTAGAAGCTGACGCTAGCCATTGCGCCATACACTTGGGACATGTTGCATAAACTGACTAAGGGAACATGAACTAACAGTCAATCAATGTAAAAAACATTAAAAATATTTAAACTAAGCATTTGAAAAGAAAATGTTGGATGCAAACAGAAAAAAATCTTTCTTGTCTATATACAAAATTTTTAAAGTAAAATACAAATGTGCATGAAAAAATTGATCATTTATTTTAAAAATGTTGAACAAATATTTGAAAAAATGCTAAGTAAGTAAATGTTGAACAAAGAATTAAAACAAATTGAATAAATATTAAAAATGTTGAACGAGTAACCAAAAATGTTCCACAAGTATTTGAAAATGTTATATTAAAAATGCTGAATAAATAATAAATAATGCTGAAGAATTATATGAAAAATGTTAAGCAAGTATTGAAAATGTAGTATAAGTATTCAAAATGTTGAAAAAGTATTTGAAAATGTTGAATAAGTATTAAAAATATTAAATGAGTATTTGAAAAATATTGAATAAATATTAAAATGTTGAACGAGTATTTCAAAAATGTTGAATAAACGTTCAAACAACGTTGAACATCTATACAATTTTTTTTGATCACTTACTAAAATAATATAAATGTAATAAAAAAGAAAAACCAATAAATGTAAACCAAAAAAGAAACATGTTAAACCCCAAAAAAATTAAAATAAAAACCGAAGAAACAAATGTAGAAAGAATAAAAAATAAAAACAAAACAAAAGCCGTAGATGTTAAAAGAAAAGGAAATAAAAGAAAATGAAAAAAGCATTGAAAACCAAAAAATTAAACAAGAAAACAGAAAAGGGAGAAAACCAAATTATATAATGACGAAAATAAGAAAACCGGAGAAAAATAAGGACACCAAACAAAGAACTGAAGAAACGAAAAAAAAGAGAAAAAACAGAGCGATAAAAAAACTCTATTGTTTTACCTCAAGTAGTATGAACCTCGTATGTGAACACGAAGTTTAAAGTGGCGCAGTGACCGGCGGGTGTACGCTCGATTCTCCTCGCGCCCTCGTTATCTTCCTTATTTTTTTTGTTTCACTGTGCGCTAGTGGGCCGGACCGATTGGTGGAACGCTTCAGCTAGACCGAAGGTTCGTCTCGCTGAATGCGATAAATAGCGGTCGTGCCAAATAGGATTCGCCTGGCGCAACAAGCGCCAGGAAGCTGACGCGCGCGCAGGCACCTGTATTTCTCGCTTTAAGCGAGCACAGGGCGCAGCCTCGCGTCAGGAGGACACAGATGGACCGGCCCATGCGCGAGCGAGGCTACATCCTGTTTTTCTTTTTCTTCTTCACGTTTTCCCTGATTTTGTTTTTTGTTTTATTTTGTATTTTTGTTTATAGTTTAAAATATTTTAAATATATATTACAAAAAACTCAATGGAAACCATTTTGAAAATGTTTTATAAGTATTTGGAAAATGTATTAAGCATTCAAAAATGTTGAACAAGTATTTGAAAAAGATGTTGAACAAGTATTTAAAAAATGTTAATATAGCATTCAGAGAAATGTTGAACAAGTATTTGAAAAATGTTGATCAAGCATTTGAAATTTTTTGAACAAGTAATTAAATAAATGTCGAACAAGTATTTGAAAAATGTTAATCAAGCATTCGAAAAATGTTGAACATGTATTTGAAAAATGTTGAACAAGTATTTAAAAAATGTTAATCAAGCATTCGAAAAATGTTGATCATTTATATAAAAATGTTGAATAAGTGTTTTAAAAATGTTGAATAAGTGTTTTAAAAATGTTGAATAGGTGTTTTAAAAATGTTGAACAAGTTTTTTGAAAAGTACTAAACAAGTATTTGAAAAAATATTGATCATTTATATAAGAATATAGAATGAAAAACAAAAAGAAACAAAGAAAAACCAAAAAAATGAAAAGAAAACATAAAATGGAGAAGAAAATCAAAAAGGAAGGAACAAAATGAAAAAAAAATGAAAGAAAGAAAACAAAAGAAAATGAAAAAAATCGTTGAAAGACAAGAAAGAAAAAAATCAAAGAAAAAGAAGAGGGAAAATATGTAAAACCCGAAAATTTCCCTTCTAATAGGTCATGCCTTGTTGTATGTGAGGTCGAGCCTAGCGTAGTTGTTAGCATTGTTGTCGATCTACTAGGAGATCGAAGGGTCGAATCCTCACGCAAGCACTGATTTTTAACTCCCATTTTTTTTTGAAAATATGCACTATTGCGCCAGCCTCATAGTGTATCGTTCGACGGGAGAGGTGAACCGTATCATCGCCTAATGCGATAAATAGCTCTCGCGCCTATTCCTCGCGTTATGCGAGAGAAGGGGATGCGCTCGCGTCGGTGTGAGGCCCAGACGGGCCGGCCCAGTCGTGCAGGCGCTACAGCCTGTTTTTTTTTCTGTTTTATGTTCTCATTTTTTATTTTTTGTACTTTTATTATATATATTAGAAAAAAAATAATCTTCAAAGAAATTTTTAAAAATGTTGAATAAGTACTAAAAAATGTTGAAGAATTATTGGAAAAATGTCGAACAAGTATTCGGAAAATGATGAACAAGTATTAAAAATGTTGAACAAGTATTAGAAAACTATTGAAAGGGTACTAAAAAATGTTGAACGAGTGTATGACAAATGTTGAACAAGTATTTAAAATATTGAACAAGTATTTGAAAATATTTAATAAGTATTAAAAATGAAGAACAAGTATTTGGAAAATGTTGAATATGTATTAAGAATGTTGAACGAGTATTTGAAAATTGTTGAATAAGTATTTGAAAATGTTGACCAGGTATTAGAAAAAATGTGCAATAACTATTAAAATATTGAACAAGTATTTAAAAAATGTTGAAATAGCATTCGGACAATGTTGAACGTGTATACAAAAAAAGTTGTTCACTTGTTACAAAAAATGCTTTTGATGTACAAAAATGTGGAGTGAAAACAAAAACAAACATAAGAAAAAACAAAAGAAAAACAAAAAATGGAGAAGAAAAAAGAAAACCAAAACAAGAAAAAACTGAGAAGAAGAAAGAAAACCAAACACAAAATTGAGAAGAACAAAGAAAATGCAAAAAATAATGACAGAAGAACGGAGAAGAAAAAGAAAAATAAAAAAAGGAAAAAATCTGGAAGAAAACGGCTTGAGTAGCCTCAAATAGGTTGTGCCCCTTGTACTTACCACGAAAGTATGTCGGGCGCAGTGGCTGGCGCAACACGTGTTCAACCGCTTCAGCAAGACTTCCCCCGCGCGATCCCATTTTGGGCCGGCTCATGAGCGGCAGTGGGGAGCACCCTATTTTTTTGTTCCCTTTTTTACTTTATTTTTTAAATAATTCAGGATTTCGAAATCTTTTTAAAATTAAAAAAAATGCGAATTTAAAAAAAGTTTGAGGAGCCAAAAAACTTTCCTGAATTCAAATATTGTTCACAATTTTAAAAAAAATCATGAATTTGGATATTTATGAACATTTTTATCCGATAAATAATTTTAAATTTTACGAACATTTCTAAATTTCATGAACATTTTTTAAAATCGGATGAATTTTTTTATGAACATTTCCTGAAGAAATCGTATGAAATTATTGGAAAATTTATTATTTTTTTAATTTTATGAACGTTGCTAAAAATTACGGTGAACAGAATTTGAATTGATGAACATTTTTAAGTAGATGGGCATTTTTCATTTTTTGAACTTGATGAACAAATTCTCAATTCAAGAACACTTTTTCGAAATTTGGATGAACTTTTTGAAAAATGGATGATTTTTTTTGTATTTTATGAACATTTTTTTAAAAATATGATGAATACTTTTGAATTTCGTGAATATTTTTTGAATTAGATGAACATTTTTTGAATCTAATGAACAAAAATGTTCAGGATTTAAAAAATCACAACAATGAGGAAAAAGAAAAAATAAGGAAGAAAAACAGAGATGAAAGAAAAAATTGAAAATTGAAAAACAAAAAGGAAAATAGAAAAAGGAAAGATAAAATGAAAAGGAAGAAAATTGGGGGACCTCGCGCCCCAGATGGGCCAGCCTAGAAGGCGCACTACGATGATGCTAGGGGGTGCCCTACGTGCCATAGTGGATCCGTCCAATCGAACTAGCGGATTCTCAAAAAAATAACAAGCGAACTAACGATAGCGACCGCCAAGCGAGCCATTGCATGTTTTTGAAAAAAATAACCTACTGCTACCTATGCTGGCATGATCCAGCATCCATCCATCCTTGCATCAACCCAAGGACGAGCGATGTGCCTCCTAGCACAAGGGGACGAACGCACTCGCGTACTAGTACGCTGAGCACGCACAATCACGTCACGGGTGGATGAGCCACGAGGGTACCGCGGTGCCCGCGCGCTGCGCCCATGTCGTGCCTACTTGGGCCGTCGTGCCAGCATGTTTAGCCAGGGCCATGCCTGAGCTTGGGAGGCCAGCACGCGTGCCGGCCCGGCACGACCCGAGTACTTAGCATGCCTGGCCCGTTTAACCTAGGCCGGGTCGTGTCGGGCCGGGCCGGCCCATTTGTTCAGGTATGGGAGTACCCAACAATAAGTGCCTCGAGATTCAAACGAGAATTTACATGATGCAAAAATGCTTATCATTTCTATAATATCTTTCACGGTACCATCATAGTTTCTTCGAACACGTTGACGAATGTGATTGACGACCTGCTTACAATCAGAAGCCACATGTATATGTTGCATAGCTAAATCTAGTGCCAATGCCACGGTCCTTCCTTACATGCCAGAGCTTCCAGTGTGGGTGGATCAACAAGTCCCTGCACCACCAGAACCGAAGATTCTAGATACAATCCATCTCTTTCGCGGCAGATTGTCGCTGTCATGCCTAGGTTATGATCCACTAAGACTTCGACATCCACATTGATCTTCACAAAACTTGCTTCGGATGGGATCCATCGTAGTTGTGGGACTAGCCCAGCCCCTGATATTGTAGGAGGATCGGTTGATTCGTTTAGCTGATCAAGCTCGGAAATGAATTTGGTGACGAACATGTGTGTGTGTTGTATGTACTTTGATTTATACCCTTGTGTATTAGAGCATCTACAGCCAGACGCCTCAAGCGCCCAGGCGAACGGCTTGGTCACTGACCGATCATGACAATTCAACCCAGACGGGTTCCTCAAACGGGCTTCAAACCCTCGGGCTCACCGACACCCCTCATATCCAACCCAACCATGAGGCCGACATGGGGCGCCCCGTCGCATCGGACTAACGTCGGGGTCCCATGCGAAATCGCCCGGAAACCCAACGGTCTGACGTACGTCTTCTCTGGTGGTGGTGATGGGGGGGGGTGAACGTCGTGTGGCGCCGGTCCGGCTCGCCGCCCGAGGCCAAATCTGACTATTTAAGCCGGTCGACGTTCCCAACCCTAGCCCATCCACCTCCTCCCTCTCCCTGCCGCCAACCCGAGCCCATCCTCCTCTATATCGCTCCAGTGCTCTTCCCACGCTCTCCGGCTTCGCCACGGTCCAGGAGAAGATAACCACCTACACTATGCTCATGCCGGAGTGTCGATACCAGATCGAGCATACGATCCGGGCAGTGCGCGCTGCGCACGCCGCCTGCGTCACTGTCGGGTTGCCTCCCGACTCGCCGGAGCAAGAGGAGGTGAAGGAGAGAGAGGAGTAGTAGTCGGCACCGATGGAGGTGGCGAATCCGGAGGATGAGGAGGAGGCGGAGCAGCCGGAGCAGGAGTTGGTACCGGCTCTGGGCTTCAACATGGAGTAGGCGGAGGCAGAGTTCGCCATTGCCCAAGCGGACGAGATGGCAGAGCAGGAGGCCATCCTAGAGTTCATCCAGGATGAGGACTATGTGGATGCAAACCGGCGGTTCATCCGATAGGAACGGGTAGCGACCGACGTCCTCTTCGACGAGGTCGAAGCGGAGATGGATGCGGAGACCGCCGCGGAGGAGCCAGAGGTACGACTGCCGCCCATGTTCCCGGCGACAAGCATAGCGATAGTGGACATCTCTAATGAGGACTAGGCTAGTTGATCTACGTAGTATGTAGGATTGTTTCTTTGCATGCTTTTGTATGGATTTAAGATTTCTAGTACTCCCTTCATTCATTTATATAAGGTGTATTTCTTTTTCAACAGTCAAACAAGTGCATGTTTGATTGAGTTTTAAAAAAATACATCAATATCGACAAATGTGAAATTTATATGATTTGATTCATCATGAAAAGTAGATCCATATTTTATCTATTAGGGATTGCAGATGTTGTTATTCTATTCTATAATCTCGGTCAAACATGCACTCGTTTAATTTGTAAGAAAACAAATACACCTTATATTTCGGAAAAGAGGGAGTGTGAGGTATCGGAATGCAGATGAGCAAATTTGAGACTTGACGGTCAGTGTCCGTACACGTGCCCGGACGCGTATGAGGGCATTTGTGGGCCGGATTTGCCTATTCGTGCACTAGTATAGTGTTAATAATTAAAAACTAACTGAAACAATGATATCATTGTTTACCTATAGATAAGCACCAAAAAGTAACTCCATGGTTCATGCAACATCTCGAGAGAGTTAGTAGTTCTTTTTATATTTTGAAAATTCTTATACTTATTCAGACAATAAATTTCTCAATAAAATTTAGCTTTATGTTTTTCTCAGCCCGCGTGGATACAGGGTTGATGAGTAGTTGATACATATGACTGAAATCCTTCGTACCAAATTATATATATATATATATATATATATATATATTTGTGGGTCAAATTATATATAACTATTAAATAATATATTATAATCATTCATAAAAATACTAAATACTGGAATGAGTATTTTGATCTAGGCTTTGTCCATCGCTTGTTGAAGATGTAAAGGTAGTTTTTCTTTATCGCGGTCCAATTTGATCAAATGTCATATCATTTATACTTTTATTGGAACGAAGACGCTAGAGGCGTCCGGCTTTAAATTAACTAGATGATACCCCACACGTTGTTGCGGAAATATTTTGCAACATATTTCAATGTGATTCGTTGTATGAATAATGAATAATTGAAGTAATAATATAAAAAGTTAAAACTGAAAATACATATAATTTATTATGTTTGATTACTATATAATTGTAACTTTTTTATTAAATCTAAATAGCATAGTAGAATGAAAATTCTCTTGGATGTTTGCATGTTGAGATGAGTCTTTTTTCATGCATGTTTAATGATGAAGTGATATGCTTGCATGTTGAGAAACATATGATAGTGGAGGTGGGCCTTTTCTCGTGCATGCTATGGGATGATGTGGCATGCTTGCATGTTGAGAGAAATAATTAGTGGGGGCTAGCTATTTAGATATAGAAGATAAAACCCACACAATAGACAGAGTAGCATGACAAAACATCACGGATACCAGAATCCAAAAACCATAGGCGCAGCAAGATGAGCAGAAGTCTGGGGGTTCCAAGCCGGGCAGCGAGCAATTACAAGGCCAAAGCCTGTACAGCAAATCACACTGGCTCGCGATAAACAAAAGGACACTCCCAAACTAGGAAGGCGCCATCGGCTCCCTTGCCGTCATGTACACTTGATGGAGTCGTTCTTGCGCGTGCTTCAACATCTCAGAGTCCTTCCGCCTCGCCAACGGACTTCATTGTTGTAGGAGGATAAAGCATTTGAATATAGTATTAGCCGGGAGCGACGGAAAGATGCCCTCTATTGTAAATTTGTTGCGAGTAAGCCATAAGGCCCAAAGCAGCACCCCTACACAAGTCCACAACACTCTCTTGCCCTGTCCCTGAACCAAATCGAGAGGCCTACTAGTTTGGTGGAGGAGCGCGGGTCCCACTAGACGTCGGCCGCCTCGCGCACTGCACTCCAGGCGAACCGGGAGAGCGGGCATAAGAAGAAGATGTGGTTCGCATTCTCAGGATTCCCACACAATGCGCACGGGCCCGTGGACGGACCGTGCCGTTTGGCTATGTTGATAGACGTAGGAAGTCTGTTACGAAACAACTGCCAAAGAAATACTTTGATCTTCAACGGGATGCGATCCTTCCAAAGTCCATTAACCACCGTTTGTGCCGTCCCTTGGCATAGTTTGTAGTATAACGACTTAACGGAAAACTTTCCAGAAGCGTTCACGTGCCCCGACACACTAGCGGGCTTGTTGGACAAGGCTACTGTGTTTACTTGATCCAGCATAGACCCCAGCCTAGTTGTCTCCTTGTTGTTTAGTTCACGGAGGAAGTAAACAGCCGGGGGTAGATACCAAGGCGTCGGCCACCAAAAGATTCAGGTGCACCGCAATCGTGTACAAGTGTATTCCTCCCATAGTGGCCATGCTCCCACACAAAGGTCGAGCCAGAAGTGGGTGGAACGACCATTGCCGACAGCGAATTTGGCCCCTTGGGCGAATGCCGGTCTGATGGCTTGAAGATCGTTCCAAAAAGGGGAGCCCCTAGCAGCCCCTTCAAAGAAATTCCCATTTGGGAAATATTTTGGTCTTAGGATGTCGGCCAAATCAGTCGCCCCTTGTGAAAGTTTCCAGATCCACTTACACATCAAAGCAATGTTTTGGAATCTGGTGTTAGTTATCCCAAGTCCTCCCAAGGACTTGGGATGACAAGTAGTGGCCCATTTAACCATATGGTATTTGCGTTTGAGGACCGTTCCTTCCCAAAAGAAACGGGCTTGCGGAGTATCCATTTTGGCGTGTACCCCTTCCGCCAACAGGAAGAGGCCCATGGAAAATATGGGAAGCGAAGAGAGGCTTGAATTGGTTAGGACCAGTCTTGCCGCAGAAGAGATGAAATTGCCTCACGAGGGGCTCACCCTCCCTCCCACTTTGCCACAAAGAGGTTCCCAGTCGTCTATCGTTAGCTTCTGAGGAGCAAGGGGGAGGCCTAAGTATGTGAATGGGAATTTCCCTACTTTACAATTTAGTAGGTCCGCGATGCAACGTCCCTCGTCACTATCTACCCCCATAGAAAGAGCTCCACACTTGTGGAAGTTAATTTTGAGCCCCGACATGAGTTCAAAACTGAGTAAGAGCGCCTTGACCGTAGTGATGCTATGAGTGTTAGGCTGGAATAGTAGCAGAGTGTCGTCTGCGTACTAAAGATGGGAGATCCCCCCTGGGATAAGGTGGCCGACCACTCCCTTGATGTGACCAGCTGTGGTGGCTTTCCGCAACATGGCCGCAAGGGCGTCCACCACAAAGTTAAACAGAATCGGGGACATCGGGTCACCCTGACGTAGTGCACGTCTGTTCCGGAAGAAGTGCCCTACTTCCCCATTGACGGAGATTATAGTCTGGCCCACCGAGACCAACTGCATCACTCGGTGAACCCACATGGCTGAGAAACCACGACTCAACAGAACCTGGCGCAAGAAGTCCCAATTAACCCGATCGTACGCCTTTTGGAGCATATCACTACGCATTTTGAGCAAGCAAGCCATTAAGCATCATGATGTCTACTACACAACCTTCTTCTTGTAGACGTTGTTGGGCCTCCAAGTGCAGAGGTTTGTAGGACAGTAGAAAATTTCCCTCAAGTGGATGACCTAAGGTTTATCAATCCGTGGGAGGCGTAGGATGAAGATGGTCTCTCTCAAGCAACCCTGCAACCAAATAACAAAGAGTCTCTCGTGTCCCCAACACACCCAATACAATGGTAAATTATATAGGTGCACTAGTTCGGCGAAGAGATGGTGATACAAGTGCAATATGGATGGTAGATATAGGTTTTTGTAATCTGAAAATATAAAAACAGCAAGGTAGCAAGTGGTAAAAGTAAGCACAAACGGTATTGCAATGCTAGGAAACAAGGCCTAAGGTTCATACTTTCACTAGTGCAAGTTCTCTCAACAGTAATAACATAATTGGATCATATAACTATCCCTCAACATGCAACAAAGAGTCACTAATAGTGGAGAACAAACGAACAGATTATGGTAGGGTACGAAACCACCTCAAAGTTATTCTTTCTGATCGATCTATTCAAGAGTTCGTACTAGAATAACACCTTAAGACACAAATCAACCAAAACCCTAATGTCACCTAGATACTCCAATGTCACCTCAAATATCCGTGGGTATGATTATACGATATGCATCACACAATCTCAGATTCATCTATTCAACCAACACAAAGAACTTCAAAGAGTTCCCCAAAGTTTCTACCGGAGAGTCAAGACGAAAACATGTGCCAACCCCTATGCATAAGTTCACGAGGTCACGGAACTCGCAAGTTGGTCACCAAAACATACATCAAGTGGATCACGTGATATCCCATTGTCACCACAGATAAGCAAATGCAAGACATACACCAAGTGTTCTCAAATCCTTAAAGACTCAATCCGATAAGATAACTTCAAAGGGAAAACTCAATCCATTACAAGAGAATAGAGGGGGAGAAACATGATAAGATCCAACTATAATAGCAAAGCTCGCGATACATCAAGATCGTACCGAATCAAGAACACGAGAGAGAGAGAGATCAAACACATAGCTACTGGTACATACCCTCAGCCCCGATGATGAACTACTCCCTCCTCATCATGGAGAGCGCCGGGATGATGCACTACAAAAAAATACACTTCCGTGATGATACGTGTTTGTCACAGTAGGTCATGTTTTGTGTCATGCATGTACATCCATGACAATTTTATGACAGAATCAAGATAGTCATACCTGTGCTGTCGTAGAAGTGTTCCATGATATTACCAAAATTATTATCACGGAAGTGTCCACTTCCATGATGATAAATCGGGCGTCACAGAAGTGCTTTCGTCAAGGGTGACCAACACGTGGCATCCACCGTAACGGAACGCTGTTAAGCTATCGGGTCTGGTTTTGGATCCGATAACCCATTAACAGCCCCGACCAATGGGGATTTTCCACGTGTAAAATCATCATTGGCTGGAGGAAACACGTGTCGGCTCACCGTTGGGACATATGTCATCCACTCATTGGACTCAAAGCGCCTATGATACGTCGACACGTGGCACAACCCAGCAGAGGCCCATTCCTGTGAAAATTCCGGCCCGTTTGACTTGGTCAAAATGTGGTGGGCCGGCCCATGGCAAGCCTGTTAACGGCATGTTCGCATATAGCCCATTTACAGCCTGCTAACCCAGGGCCCGTTTACGGCCTATCCGAATTAGGCCCAGTAGCGTCATCTGGGCCGTCCAATATAATTCCAGCCAGTTTTAACTTCCGGCCCATGTATGGCCCATGACGTCTTTCAGCTCATATGAGGTCCTTATTACTCCCAGCCCATTAATGGCCTGTGGTAAAACTGGCCCATAATGAACAGTGTATCACTTTATACCCATTGACGACACATGGTGAAACTAGCCCGTAATGAACAGTGTATCACTTTATACCCATTAACGGCCCTCCGTTGGGCCGTTTCCAGCCGATGTTACCTTTCGGCCTTCTCAGGGCCCATTTATTCTTGGGCTCATTTCCAGCATTCGTTTACTTACGGCCCGTTACTGTCATTTTCTGCTTGTGGGCCAAATTCAGCCCGTGGTTACAGTCAGCCCGTTTGTGGCCCGTTAATACATTGGGCCGTTTTCATAGTGTCATCAAATACGGCCGATTAACGATGGCCCATTATGGTCGGCCCACGAACGGACGATTTCAACTCTAGCCCATTTACGGCCATAATGTGGTTTGTTATTGGCCCATGTTTGGCCAACCGATCATACGGCCCGTAGAAGGCCCATTGTTGATACGACCCGTAGAAGGCCCATTGTGTCTACGGCCCGTATAAGGCCTATTGTTTCTACGTAACGTAGAAGGCCCACTGTTTCTATGGCCCTTAGAAGGCCCATTGTTTCTACGGCCCGTAGGAGGCCCATGTTAACTACAGCCGGTGGGCATCAAAGTTCGCCACCAATGCAAATATAGGGAACACCCTACACTATACAAAAATGGCTTGCTGTTTTCTTCAGCCGGTGGCTGCACGTTAAGAACAAATTTTGTATCGCACCAAAATAAATTACAACTATAAAACAAAGGGAAGGTTGGCATAAAAGTTAACAGTCTAGCACATAAATGCACCACCAGAAGTTCAGAAGCTCAGTTCATTTGACCTGACTGTTACGTTTTCATGTTGTATTGTCCGATGGAGCACCATAACCTTCACCTTCAGTTCTCCTAGGCTCCTGAACAACATAGCAAATGTCTGATAGTCTGGTTTCAAAACCATGCATATCTTGACAACATCGAACAATGTCTCTCCTTGTTTTACAAAGGGTCTCTATTAGGGAATGGACTTGTGTCTGGAGCGCAGATATAACATTGTTTTGAGCTTGAATATATTGATCATGAGGCAGTTTGGACGAGATTGCCTTAACAACCAACCCAGTATTACACAGGAACGTGCTTTTGGCACTGTTAGTGGACAGGTACTGACCCACTGCAGCAAGAGCTAACATTACGGTTATAGTTTCCTCGCCACCTTCAGAAGGTGGCGGTTCCACCATTTTTTCCATAGCTCGCTGAAAAGTTGAGGTTTTACATTAGTAGTACCAGAACAGAAGATATTAAGGAGGCATCAAAACCAAACAAAATAGCTTTGGTCTATATACAGAACTTATTCTGGTGAACCCATGTAAAATATTAGTTGTATTTTATTGCAAAGTACATAATAAAACCAGGTTTCAAACATATGACCATGTACCATCGCTAATGTATTGTCTATTTCTTCACATTGTATTGAGGGCTAAGGATAAAGAGACGAAGTTTACAATACGGTAATGTCACATCCCTAGTTCTGGTATGACCTAGGCTAACCTTCTTGTGAGCATCATGTTTAAATTTCATTTAAATTTGAAATGGGGATTTGTGAAACCCTCAGAAATCATTTCTGGAAATAACCCAGATAAAAATTGCTCCAAAAAGGTCCAATAAAATGTTCATGTTGCTCTCTGAAAATTTTGGTCAGAGGTAAAATTCAAACAAATATTTTCAAGAGCTCGTAAATATTTATTTTGGCCATTTGGAATTAATGCAATACTTATTTGCGTTGGATAAATATATGTTATATATTTTATATATGTCCAAAAATTCTGAAAATTGGTGAGGGGCTTTGGAATAATCCCTTAGGTCCCTGCAAAAATTGTCAGAAGAAAATAAAATAATTTAGTATTATTATTAAGTCAAAACAAATGTCAGAAAATAGAAAAGAAAATAAAAATAGAGAGAACCTTACCTGGACCTAACTGCGGCCTGGCACTGTGTGGCCCAGCAGGCCGGCCCAGCCAGCTGGCCGCGCCAGTCATCCCCTTCCTCGCGCTAGGAGGACAGGGGCATGCACCCGGCCACCTCCTGCCTCTCTGCTTCCTCCCGCGTCTCTCTGGAGACGCCATGCACCCCCCAGGCCCCTCTCACTCCCTCTCGCTCTCCCTCCTCCCCTGGATCTCTCCCTCTCCCCACGACCGAGAACTACCGTCGCCACAGCTCGTCGCCGTCGTAGCTATCGCCTCCCCCTCGCCCTCTCCTCGTGTCTGCAAGCTCCGCCGCGACGCCTACTTCGTCTCCATCGAGCCACGCACCGCGGGAGGCCCTGGAACACCGTCACCGCCGTCTTCTTCATCATCGGCCGCCAGAGATCACCGTCGCCCTACCGCCCGCGTTGGACCTCCCCCGAGCTCAGTGAAGCCTTCGCAGGATTTGCTGTGAGCCCCGCCGTCGAACCCCCCTCTCCCCTGCTCTTCCGGCACCCTCTAGCCCCGTCTGCCACCATAGCCGTAGCTCCTTGCCGCGTTCATGTCGCCGCCATCGTCCTGGCCACCGCAGCTTGCGGCCGTGCACGCCAACACGCTTAGCAGCCCCCCAGCAAGCCCATGCCGCCAACCGCAGCCCATGCCGCCAACCGCAGCCCCTGCCATGCACCGCAGCGCTGCGCGCGCACCCGGCCGAACTTCGGCCGCCGCCTCGAGCTCGATTCCGACGAGCTCAGGCCACCCCCGCCTCTTCCTCTTGCTCTAGAAGACGCGGACGTGCCTTGGCTCCTCGCTCGTGGTCTCCGCCGCGCGTTTGGTCACCGGAGGGCGATTCCCATGCCCCTCCGCCGCGTTCGGCCTCGCCGGCGGCTAAACGTCGGCGGGTTGACTGGGTTTGACCTCCCCAGTTGACCCAGATTTGACCCGTGTGGGTCAATGACAGGTGGGGCCCGGCCTTGACTAATTATTAGTTAGGGTGATTAATTAACCTCTGTTAATTAACTATGACACCGACGTGTGGACCCCGCGCGTCAGGTTTGACCTGGCCAGCCACGGTTGACTCACTGACGTCATGCCTCTGTAATGCTGATGCAATTATTCATTTTCTGGTATTAAAATAAATCAGGAAAATCCAGAAAATTAGCTAAACTTCAAAAATTCATAGAAATTCAACCGTAGCTCAGATTGAAATAAGTTATATACGAAAAATGATCAGAAAAATTCAATCTATCCATCTGTACCATTTTCATGCATGACAAACCAACCTATACATGCTGTATATATGAAAAACACACTTATGGCATTTAAAGGGACTTAAATTAGAGTTGCATTTGAACCTTTGGGTCAAATGGACCTCTTCCAAGTTGAATGCTAAATGCATTAGCTCAAAACACATCACGTATTCATGGCATATTCATGCATCATATTGTTGCATATGCTTGTGTTTGATTGTCGACACCGTTCCTTCTCGATAGGTCCTGCTCCGGAGACCGATCCAGAGTACCTGTCAGAGGAGCAGTGCCCCTCTGTTGATCTACCAGGCAAGCAAAAACCCCTTGTTCATTCCGATACAATCCCACTCTCTCGCTCCTGCTCTCTTTTATCGCATTAGGACAACAACGATTCAACTTCTACTTTATGCTGCGGTAGTTGAACCCATTCCTCTGCATGACCTGTCATTGCCACAGTAAATAGTTGAAACCCACTAGCATGTGTAGGAGTTGATTGAGCCATGTTGTGTTCCTACCATGCATTGCCTGCTATTTCTTAGAGTATGTCAGGTCTGATTCATTGGGAATGAATTGGAGTACAGTGCTATGTTCTGATGTTGAGAGTTAAGTGTGTGAACACGATTTGGTAAAGGTAGCAGTGAGAGGCCATGTAGGAGTACATGGTGGGTTGTCTCACTGGAACCGTCCCTAAGAACTGAGTTCTGTGTATGTTATCCAAGGACTAGATACTACCACACATTGGGTTCCGGTAACTCGACGCCTCTCGACTTATTAACCAACTTGGTCTCTGTCCAGGAGTCGCAACTAGTTTCTGGTGTTTGTAGGCAGTGTTATTCTTCTACCAAGTGGCACCCGGCAGGGTGGGCTTTGGACAGACTAGGCACAGGTGGCACGGTGTACCAAGTGGCACCCGGATGGTGGGCTTGGGAACCCTGCTCACATCGTTTGGTGCCGTGAGCGAAACCTTGGCCGGATCTCCTTGCGGATGGAACCCGAATAGGCGATAAACCTGGACTAGAGTCTTGCGTGGTTAGTCAGGTCGTGGCCGACACCCTCGCCAGGCTTCCGCTTGAAGGTTGCCGAGGTACATGACATGTACATGGCGGTAAGTGGCGAGAGCGTGTGTGAAGAAGTACACCCCTGCAGGGTTATCATGATCTATTCGAATAGCCGAGTCCACGGTTATGGACTTCTTGGATGCTTACGTGGTACATAGACAACTTAAAGTGGATACTCTAGAATGATCAAGACAAGTGTGAGTGCTATGGATGGCCTTCTCGTAGGGAGACGGGAATGAATCCATAGTAGTGTATTGATGTGGTGATTAGTGGACTCGTGTGCGCTTTCTTACCTCAAAGAAGTTACTCGTAGTCGTAGAATAGGATAGCCATTGAGTCAAAGCTGGCTTGCTGCAACTAAACCCCACATTGCCTTCTTGATACTAATGCATGTATGATAGGATCTGATGTAAGTCTTGGTGAGTACCTTTGTACTCACGTTTGCTTAATTTATGTTTTGCAGATGAGACAGTTGTCTCACTAGTAGTTCCGCTTGGACTTCGACGAGTAGCTTGTTACCTCAGCTACGATCTTGTACCCTTGGGAGGGTCTTGTAGATAGTCAGGCTTCTCGGCCTTTTTCTTTTGTAGTTGTCTGTACTCAAACATGTAATGCTTCCGTTGCTTGTATGCTCTGAATGATGGGTCATGTGACCCCTGTTTGAATTAAATGCTATGTGGCTCTTTTGGGCCTTTATCTATATGAGTTTGCGTTATGTTGTGATGCCATGTTGTACATCACATACTTGCATGTTATGCATACGTGTAACGTGTATTGCTATGTGTGGGATCCGACAACCTAGTTGTCTATCCTTGGTAGTCTCTCTTATGGGGAAATGTAGTCTAGTGCTTCCACCGAGCCATGGTAGTCCGCTACAGCCCGGTTTACCGGAGTCCTGCTAGCCCATCACTACTGCTTCAGAACACTTAGACTGGCCGACATGTGATTCACTTCGTTCCTTTGTCTGTCCCTTCGGGGAAATGTCACGCGGTGACTTCCGGAGTCCTGCTAGCCTGCTACAGCCCGGATTCCCAGAGTCCTGTTAGCCCATTTGCTACAGCCCGGAGTCACACGCTGATGACCGACATGCTCGATCTTGTTTCATGTATGCCTGTTCCCGTAAGTTAGTGCCACTTTGGGTTCACGACTAGTTATGGCGGCCCGGGTTCTCTGTCATATGGATGCTAGTGACACTATCATATACGTGAGCCAAAAGGCGCAAACGGTCCCGGGCCAGGTAAGGCGACACCCGTGGGAATACCGTGCGTGAGGCCACAAAGTGATATGACGTGTTACATGCTAGATCGGTGTGACTTAGAATCGGGGTCCTGACAGCTTTGGTATCAGAGCCTGATTGCATGTAGGACTTCCAAACCAACCTGGTCGAAGTTGAGTCTAGAAATTCTTTAGCTATATAGGGGAATTGATTGTGGAAGGGAACGTAAGGCTCTTTTTACTCCTTATACCTCATGCCTTCTGATCTGAGTCATCCTATCTTTCCTACGGGGTTAAGGAACTAGGCTTTCTCTTCCGTCTATCAGGATCACGTGTTACTACTCCGTAGTCTCTTAGGATTGGTTGATCAGAGTCATATTCCATTTTTCGAGTACTTCCGGTGTAGTCTGTTTAGTACTATCACAAAACCTTGAGTGATGATGTTGAGTATGGTACTACCCCATCGTTTGCAGGATGTCTCATTTTGAGCATTTTACTGCCGTTATGCTGCCGGAACTGTCCTAGGAGTTCAAGAGATAGTATTTTCCTTGTACTATATTCTACATCCTTATGATGATGCTGAGTCCATCCTTGTTTCCTTGGTTGGTTCTTCAGGATGTCGTCAGTTAACCGAAGTTCTGTTGCTCGTAGACGGAACCACGGAGATGGTAGGGATGAGGATCCTCCCGACCAGCCTTCGTTGGCAGAGTTCATGTTAGAGATGGAGAAGAACAAGCGAGAGTCTAACTGCTTGTTAGCACGTATTGAGGAGAACACCTCCCATCAGCACAAAGAGTCTGCGTCCATTCATGACTTCATTGGCCTGAAACCACCTACCTTCCATCATTCCATTGAGCCACTCGATGCCGATGACTGGCTCCGTAGTGTCACTATCAAGCTGCATTCTGCGAACGTAGCTAAAGGTGACAAGGTCACCTATGCTGCTTATCATCTGGAAGGTCTTGCTAGTATTTGGTGGCAGAACTATGAGGCTATGCTTCCAGCTGGCCAGATACCCACCTGGAGAGATTTCACTGAGGCTTTTCGCTAGCATCACATTCCTCAGGCTCTCATTGACCGCAAGAGAGAAGATTTCTGTAGTTTCACCCAGGATAAGATGGCTGTTGATGCTTATAGTAGAGAGTTTGAGAGCCTCGGCCGCTATGCTACAGAGGAGGTGTCCACAGACGCTAAGAAGCAGACTAGGTTCCGGAAGGGTCTCAACCCCAAGTTGCGTCGTGATCTTCACTTGCATCATTGCAATACATTCCTGGCTCTTGTGAACAAGGCCATTAATGCAGAGACAGCTCAACTCACTTACGAGGAGTCTCGTAAGCACAACCGTGATTTGGGTTCTTTCTCCGGTTCTAGTTCTCAGAAGCGCCGGATCTGGGTTCCGAACTCCGCTCTTCCACTCGGTTGTTCACCGAGGCCATATTATGTGGTACCTCCCCCAGTTAAATTGTATGATCTACCCAGGCCTATTGGTAGACCGCTTGTCAATGCGGGTCCACGTCCTACTTCAGGGACTTGCTTCACATGTGGAGAGCTAGGACACTACGCACGTGACTGCTCTCAAGCCAACTATGCTCCACCCCAGCTCGAGGAGTCTGTTCTTCGTGGTAAGCCATCACGCAAGATGATCAGTGTCAAGTCAACTTCCACTGAACGTGGACATGTGCATCACGTCTCAGCTAAAGACGCTCATGATGATCCAGATGTCGTTCTTGGTACACTCCTTGTCAACTGCCATCCAGCATCAGTTCTGTTCGACACTGGAGCATCTCACTCCTTCATTTCTGAAAGCTATGCTAACTTGCACAACATTTCATTTTGTGATATGCCCTCTCCACTAGTCATTCAAACTCCTGGATCCAAATGGCAAACTTCTAGTGTAAGCCATGGTAATGAAATCCTTGTTGACGGACTTGTATTCCTTGCATCACTTATAGCCCTGAAGTCTACATATATTAACATCATCTTGGGTATGGACTGGATGAAAGCTCATTATGCCAAGATTGATTGTTACACAAGGTCTGTTCAGCTTACACACCCATCTGGCAAGATAGTCACTGTCTCCACCAGAGTTGCAAAGCGTCAGCTCTATTCTCTTAATGCCAACCCTCTTCCTAACCTTGAAGATATCCCAGTAGTCCGTGACTTTCCGGATGTCTTTCCTAAGGAACTGCCAGGTATTCCACCTGACAGAGATGTAGAGTTTGTCATAGATCTTATCCCAGGAACCGCCCCAATTTCTAGGAGACCTTACAAGATGGCACACTTAGAGCTAGCTGAGCTTAAGAAACAACTTGATGAGTCATTGCAAAAGGGTTTCATCCGTCCTAGTTCTTCCCATTGGGCTTGCCCCGTCCTCTTTGTCAAGAAGAAGGATGGTACGGACCGAATGGTTGTAGATTATCGTCCCGTTAATTTGGTCAAGATAAAGAACAAGTATCCGCTCCCCAGGATCAACGACCTGTATGATCAGCTCGCTGGATCCTCAATCTTTTCAAAGATGGATTTGAGGTTAGGCTACCACCAAATCAAGATCAGAAATGGGGACATTCCTAAGATGGCTTTTGTCACTCGTTATGACCAGTATGAGTACACCGTCATGTCTTTTGGTCTAACCAATGCTCCAGCTACATTCTCTCGCTTGATGAACTCGATCTTCATGGAGTACTTAGATAAGTTCGTCGTGGTTTACCTCGATGATATTCTTATTTACTCGAAGAACGAGGAAGAGCATGCCGAACATCTTAGACTTGTGTTAGAAAAACTCAGGGAGCACCGCCTTTATGCCAAGTTCACCAAGTGCGAATTTTGGTTGCCAGAAGTGACCTACCTGGGCCACGTGATATCTGGTAAGGGCATTGCTGTCAATCCCGAGAGAGTTTAGGCTGTTCTTGATTGGACTCTGCCTAAAACGATTAAGCAAGTTAGGAGTTTCCTTGGCCTAGCCAGTTATTGTCGCCGCTTCATTGAGAACTTCTCCAAAGTGGCCAAACCTCTCACGGAACTTCTCAAGAAAGATAAAAAGTTTGAGTGGTCCCCACAGTGTGAGCACAGTTTTCAGGAACTGAAAATACGCCTGACTTCTGCTCCCATACTTGTGCCACCGGATTTCACTAAGGACTTTATTATCTATTGTGACGCCTCACGACTGGGACTAGGTTGCATTCTTATGCAAGATCGCTATGTGATTGCCTATGCATCTCGACAGTTGCATCCACATGGGGAGAATTATCCTACACATGATCTAGAGCATGCAGCCGTAGTCTATGCACTTAAGACCTGGCGACATTACCTTCTTGGTAAGCGTTGCGAGATTTACACCGATCACCAGAGTCTCAAGTATATCTTCACCCAACCAGATTTGAACCTTAGACAAAGACGTTGGTTGGAGTTGATCTCAGATTACGACTTAGGGATCACCTACACTCCCGGTAAGGCCAATGTCATGGCTGATGCGCTAAGTCGTAAGTCCTATTGCAACAATCTCATGTTGCAGCAGGGCCAACCACTTCTCCATGAGGAATTCTATAAGCTTAACCTTCACATTGCTCCTCATGGATTCCTTTCTACCTTGGTGGCGAAACCTACTCTTGTGGATCATATCATAGAAGCCCAGAAGCATGATACGGGGATTACCCGGATCAAGAGAAACATTGCCAAGGGTATTGCTGGTAGTTTCTCTATAGATGATCGAGGTGCTGTTTTCCTCGGGAATCGCCTGGTGGTCCCCAAGAAGCAGCATCTTCAGCAACTAATCCTTAAGGAGGCCCATGAATCTCCTCTCACGATTCATCCCAGTAGTACTAAGATGTATCAGGACCTACGCTAGAGGTTCTGGTGGACTAGGATGAAGAGAGAAATTGCTCAGTTCATTTCTAACTACGATGTTTGTCGTCGCGTTAAGGCAGAGCATCAAAGGCCTGCTGGCACCCTTCAGCCTTTAGCTATTCCTGAGTGGAAATGGGATAAAGTTGGTATGGACTTCATCACCGGCTTTCCCAGGACCAAGAGAGGGAATAATGCTATCTTCGTAGTCATTGATCGTTTTTCCAAAGTGGCTCACTTCCTACCTGTTCGAGAGAGTATCACTGCTAGTCAGCTCGGTAACTTATATATTTCTCGAATAGTGTCACTTCATGGTGTTCCACTAGAGATCAATTCAGACCGTGGTAGTCTTTTCACTTCTCATTTCTGGGAGAGTTTCCAAACTGCCATGGGCACCCATCTTTCCTTCGGCACCGCTTTCCACCCTCAATCAAGTGGTCAGGTGGAAAGGGTCAGCCAAATTCTCGAAGACATGCTTAGACCTTGTGTTATCTCATTCGGTATGGATTGGGAGAAGTGTCTTCCCTTCGCCGAGTTTGCTTATAACAATAGTTACCAATCCAGCCTCAAGAAAGCTCCTTTTGAGGTTCTGTATGGACGAAGATGTCGAACACCTTTGAACTAGTCAGAAACCGGTGAAAGACAATTCTTTGGACCGGATATGATCCAGGAGGCAGAAGAATAAGTTCGCGTCATTCGTGAGAATTTGAAAACAACCCAATCTCGTCAAAAGAGCCAGAATGACCGCCGTCATAAGGAAGTGGCTTATGAAGTTGGCGACAAGGCTTACCTTCGGGTTACTCCTTTGAAGGGTACCCATCGTTTCAGTATCAAGGGCAAGTTGGCTCCTCGTTACATTGGTCCTTTTCGCATTCTCGCTAAACGAGGAGAGGTTGCCTACTAGTTGGAACTACCCCCACATCTTTCCCGAGTACATGATGTCTTCCACGTCTCTCAACTCAGGCGTTGCTTCTCGGATCCCATCCGCGGAGTGGACCACGAAACGCTTGATCTCCAAGATAACCTCACATCTCAAGAGTACCCTGTTTGCATCCTTGATCAAGCAGAGCCTGTCACTCGACGTCATAACATCAAGTTTCTCAAGGTTTAGTGGTCTCATCATTCTGAGAGAGAAGCTACCTGGGAGCGAGAAGATCGTCTTCGACTTGAGTACCCCACTTTCTTTCCTCTGACTCCTGAATCTCAGGACGAGATTCTTTCGAGTGGGGGCGAGTTGTCACAACCCTAGTTCTGGTATGACCTAGGCTAACCTTCCTGTGAGCATCATGTCTAAATTTCATTTAAATTTTAAATGGGGATTTGTGAAACCCTCAGAAATCATTTCTGGAAATAACCCAGATCAAAATTGCTCCAAAAAGGTCCAAGAAAATGTTCATGTTGCTCTCTAAAAATATTGGTCAGAGGTAAAATTAAAACAAATATTTTCAGGAGCTCATAAATATTTATTTTGTCCATTTGGAATTAATGCAATACTTATTTGCATTGGATATATATATGTTATATATTTTATATATGTCCAAAAATTCTGAAAATTGGTAAGGGGCTTTGGAATAATCCCTTAGGTCCCTGCAAAATTTGTCAGAAGAAAATAAAATGATTTAGTATTATTATTAAGTCAAAACAAATGTCAAAAAATAGAAAAGAAAACAAAAATAGAGATAACCTTACCTGGACCTACCTGCGGCCTGGCACTGTGCGGCCCAGCAGGCCGGCCCAGCCAGCTGGCCGCGCCAGTCATCCCCTTCCTCGCGCCAGGAGGACAGGGGCACGCGCCCGGCCACCTCCCGCCTCTCTGCTTCCTCCCGCGTCTCTCTGGAGACGCCACGAACCCCCCAGGCCCCTCTCACTCCCTCTCGCTATCCCTCCTCCCCTGGATCTCTCCCTCTCCCCGCGATCGAGCGCTGCCATCGCCATAGCTCATCACCGTCGTAGCTACCGCCTCCCCCTCGCCCTCTCCTCGTGTCTGCAAGCTCCGCCACGACGCCTACTTCGTCTCCATCGAGCCACGCGCCGCGGGAGGCCCGGGAACGCCGTCACCGCTGTCTTATTCATCGCCGGCCGCCGGAGATCGTCGTCGCCGTTCCGCCCGCGTTGGACCTCCCCCGAGCTTGCTGAAGCCTCCGCAGGATCTGCTGTGAGCCCCGCCATCGAACCCCCTCTCCCCTTCTCTTCCGGCGCCCTCTAGACCTGTCTGCCACCACGACCGTAGCTCCTCGCCACCGTACATGTCGCCACCGTCGTCCTGGCCACCGCAGCTCGCGGCCGCGCACGCCAACACACTCAGCAGCCCCCCAGCAAGCCCACGCCGCCAACCGCAGCCCCTGCCGTGCATCACAGCGCTGCGCGCGCACCCGGCCGAACTCCGGCCGCCACCTCGAGCTCGACTCGGCGAGCTCAGGCCACCCCCGCATCTTCCGCTTGCTCCAGAAGACGCGGACGAGCCCTGGCTCCTCGCTCGTGGTCTCCGCCGCGCGTTTGGTCGTCGGAGGGCGATTCCCGTGCCCCTCCGCCGCGTTCGGCCTCGCCGGCGGCTAAACGTCGGCGGGTTGACTGGGTTTGACCCCCCAGTTGACCCAGATTTGACCCATGTGGGTCAATGACAGGTGGGGCCCGGCTGTCACACCCTCGATGCGACTATAGCTCCCACGTGTCGAGGCACGACTTAGAGACATAATCGCATTGAAGGCATATGTCGCAAGTTAGGCAATCTTCACAACATCCCATGTAATATAAATAATAAAGGGGAGATAACATAGTTGGCTTACACTCGCCACGTCAATCAAGTACATAAATAACATTACATCAACCAAACACTCATGGCCCGACTACGGCGCCAAAATAAAAGAGAACCCAACATGCGACACGGTCCCAATCACCCCCAACTGGGCACCACTACTGATCATCGGGAAAGGAAACATAGTAACGTTGAGAGTCTTCGCCGAACTCCCACTTGAGCTGAAGCGCGTCTCCTGGAGGGGAATCATCAGGCCCTTCATCTGGGGTAATAGTAATCTGTGAGCCACAGGGACTCAGCAATCTCGCACCCTCGCGATCAAGACTATTTAAGCTTAAAGGTATGGCAAGGTAAAATATGAGTGGAGCTGCAGCAAGCGACTAGCAAGTATGGTGTCTAACTTATTCGCAAAAGAGAGCGAGAAGAGGAGGCAAAGTGAGAGCGAGAAACTAGAGAGCAACCTGCGCAAACATTACTCCAACACCGTGTCCGCTTCTCGGACTCCGCCGAGAAGAGGCCATCACGGTAACACACTCAGTTGATTCATTTCAATTAAGTTAAGGTTCAAGTTATCTACAACCGGACATTAACAAATTCCCATCTGCCCATAACCGCGGGCACGGCTTTCGAAAGTTCAATCCCTGCAGGGGAGTCCCAGCTTAGCCCATGACAAGCTCTCATGGTCAACCTCCTCCCAAGACGTTCTGATCAGACTCAGTATCTCGGTAATTCAAGACACTTCGACAGGTTAAAACAAGACCAGCAACACCGCCCGAATGTGCCGACAAATCCCGATAGGAGCTGCACATATCTCGTTCTCAGGGCACACTCAGATGAGCCAGACGTCGGGTAGGCCAGCCCAGAGTTGCTCCTGGTAGCCCCGGACATCGCTCGATTGGACCAACACTCAGAGGAGCACTAGCCCGGGGGGGGGGTTAAAATAAGATGACCCTTGAGTCTACAGAACCCAATGGAAAGAAAAGGCTAGGTGGCGAATGGTAAGACCAATGTTGGGCATTGCTGGAAAATCTTTAATCAAGGCGAACTATCAAGGGGTTCCCATTATAACCCAACCGCGTAAGGAACGCAAAATCCGAGAACATAACACCGATATGACGGAAACTAGGGCGGCAAGAATGGAACAAAACACTAGGTGAGAGGCCGAGCCTTCCACCCTTTATCAAGTATATATATGCATTAAGATAACATAGCAATATAATGATATCCCAACAAGTAAATAAATGTTCCAACAAGGAACGGCCTTCAATCTTCACCTGCAATTAGCAACTCTATAAGAGGGGCTGAGCAAAGCGGTAACATAGCTAAACAACGGTTTGCTAGGACAATGGTGGGTTAGAGGTTTGACATGGCAATTTGGGAGGATTGAAAGCAAGTGGTAGGCATCGTAGCAATGGCATAGCAAAAGAGCGAGCAAACTAGCATAGCAAAGATAGTAGTGATTTCGAGGGTATGATCATCTTGCCTGCACAGTTGTCAGAGTTGACTGGATCCTCAAAAGCAAACTCAACGGGCTCCTCGTTAGAGAACTCATATCCCGGCTCTGCCCAAACAAGACAAACAAGCAACAAGGATACAATCAACCACGTGCAAACTCAAACAACACAATGCAAAGATGATATGCTATGCGGGATGCGAAATGCAAGATATGACAGGATATGCAAGAACCTGGCCTCAACTTGGAAAACCAAGTGTGCCACTGGAAATATGAGATGAAATCGCTTGAAAACGATAAAAGAACGCCGGAATCGGAGTTACGGTTTGGAAATGGCAAGCGATTCAAAAATGACACCGGTCTGCGATTTACAGCAAGTAGGCATCTAAATGCAACGAAATGAACATGCTACAGCAACCAAACATGACGACAAAATACATGGCAGGGATGCACACAAGATGCTTAACAAAAGTCTAGCACTGAGCTACGGCCAATTCATCCATTAACAGGTTCAAACAAGCATGGCAAAAATGCATATGACAAACAGATTTCAGACTTAGTGAAATTAACACTTGTCTAGAATTTCAGATCAGGTAGCCCTCT
Organism: Triticum urartu; assembly: GCF_003073215.2. Lineage (NCBI taxonomy): Eukaryota > Viridiplantae > Streptophyta > Magnoliopsida > Poales > Poaceae > Triticum > Triticum urartu. The sequence goes on along the minus strand of NC_053023.1, from coordinate 87,162,823 downwards.
TCGGAGCAACAAAACTACATGCTACAGGGCCTGATCATGGCAAAGTAAAGCATGGCATGGAGATACTCAAAGAACTTAACAAAAGTCCCTTAGTGACCTTGAGCCAAAAGGGATCAGAAAATACAATTGCAAGCATGTGAACATAGCAAAAACATAATCAGTTTTCACTCACTGACACATGCTGAAAACAGATATCAAGTAGGCATGTTTACGAGCTCGATGCACTCACTACGGTGCAAGTCATGACAAGCTAAGCATACATCTATCAAGAACACACAAAATGCAAGCTAGACATGGCAAGAACAATAGCATAGCATGCACGGATCAACTGCAACATCATCGGCAAAATTGCAAACAAGTTGACAATCTGCCCAGATTCATAAAGTAGCAAAAGTAGAGCTCGATTGACTCAAGCTAGGATGCTCCAAAATTGCAAAAAAGACATGGATGGATAGAGCTCTACAATATTAACAAAACATCCTTACTGATCATCCTAAAAAGAGGCACGGATCACTAGGAAACAACATGAACATATGGCATCATGAGATAAACAGCTCCAGGACTTTGTGAAATTACTAAGTCCCTGAAAACAGAATTAGCAAGTGCACCACTTTGTAAGCTTGCACTAGTCACCACACACATCCTAAAAATACATGGGTTGCACCTCTGGAGAGATGACAAAACCCTTAACAAAACACATGTAGAGCATCAGGGCATATCATGCACACATTAATCATGGCAAAAATGACACAAACCTAAATGGAGGAGCAGATCTGACAATTAACTCAAGTAGCCCTCTTATAACAGCATTTCGGGCATCAAGATGAGCTCAAATGAAAATGATGCAATTGGAATGAAATGATGTACTCTCTGAGATGAACATTTTGATATGCTATATGCATGAATCGGAGCTACGGATGCAAAGTTACGGGGTCTCGAACTGGAGCACTTGGATCTGCAATTTCAGGGCTTAGGAAAAATTCAACCTCCGGATTAGGGTTTGACCCGGCGCGGAAATCGAGGAGCTCACCGGATCTGCACTGTAGACGGCCGGAGAGAGGAGGTAGTGGCCGGATCCGGTGGGGCGGCGGCCGGATCTGGCCGGGGCGGAGTCGGCGGCGGCGGCTGCGGCGGGCGGCGTTGCGAAGGCGGCCGGAGGCGACGGTGTCGGGCGGAGGCGGCTGCCTCCCGCGGGTCGACGACGCCGGCGATGGCGCACGGCGGCTCGGGTAGCCGGGGCTGGGGAAGACGGCGGAGCGCGGCGGAGGGCGTCGCCGGCTCAGGAGGAGGTGGCGGTGGGGAGACGCGGGTGCGAGCGGCGGCGACTGGGCCCATGGGGGCCCGCTACGGGCCTCGGCGGGCCGGGCGGCGGGGAGGCGCGGCGATGCGGTCCCGCGGCCACGTGGCGGCGTGCAATTCACGGCGGCGGTGATGTCCGGCCCGGACGGACAATGTCCGGTGCGGCACGGTGGATTTTTAGGGTTTCGGGGGGGAGAAAGATCCGGATTTGGAGAGGGTGTTTAAATAGGCATAGAGGGAGCTAGGAGAGTCCAAATGAGGTGCGGTTTTCGGCCACGCAATCGTGATCAAACGCTCTAGAACATGGAGTAGAGTTAGGTGGGTTTTGGGCCAAATTGGAGGGGTGTTGGGCTGCAACACACATGAGGCCTTTTCGGTCCCTCGGTTAACCGTTGGAGTATCAAACGAAGTCCAAATGATACGAAACTTGACAGGCGGTCTACCGGTAGTAAACCAAGGCCGCTTGGCAAGTCTCGGTCCAATCCGGAAACGTTTAATCCCCACACACGAAAGAAAAGGTAGAAATGACCACCGGAGGAGAACGAAGCGCCGGAATGCAAAACGGACAACGGGGAAAATGCTCGAATGCATGAGACAAACACGTATGCAAATGCAATACACATGATGACATGATATGAGATGCATGACAACGATAACAACACACGGAGACAAAGACCCGAACCCGATAAAATAAAATAACTTAACGCCGAAAACGGCAAGAGTTGGAGTACAAATTGGGAAAGTTATATCCGGGGTGTTACACCGGCCCTGACTAATTCTTAGTTAGGGTGATTAATTAACCTCTATTAATTAACTATGACACTGACGTGTGGACCCCGCGCGTCAGGTTTGACCTGGCCAGCCACGGTTGACTCGCTGACATCATGCCTCTGTAATGCTGACGCAGTTATTCATTTTCTGGTATTAAAATAAATCTGGAAAATCCAGAAAATTAGCTAAACTTCAAAAATTCATAGAAATTCAACCGTAGCTCAGATTCAAATAAGTTATATATGAAAAATGATCATAAAAAATCAATCTATCCATCTATACCATTTTCATGCATGACAAACCAACCTATACATGGTGTATATATGAAAAACACACTTATGGCATTTAAAGGGACTTAAATTATGAAAAACACACTTTGGGTCAAATGGACCTCTTCCAAGTTGAATGCTAAATGCATTAGCTCAAAACACATCACATATTCATGCCATATTCATGCATCATATTGTTGCATATGCTTGTGTTTAATTCTCGACACCGTTCCTTCTCGATAGGTCCTGCTCCGGAGACCGATCTAGAGTACCTGTCAGAGGAGCAGTGCCCCTCTGTTGATCTACCAGGCAAGCAAAAACCCCTTGTTCATTCCAATACAATCCCACTCTCTCGCTCCTGCTCTCTTTTATCGCATTAGGACAACAACGATTCAACTTCTACTTTATGCTGTGGTAGTTGAACCCATTCCTCTGCATGACCTGTCATTGCCACAGTAAATAGTTGAAACCCACTAGCATGTGTAGGAGTTGATTGAGCCATGTTGTGTTCCTACCATGCATTGCCTGCTATTGCTTAGAGTATGTCAGGTCTGATTCATTGGGAATGAATTGGAGTACAGTGCTATGTTCTGATGTTGAGAGTTAAGTGTGTGAACACGATTTGGTAAAGGTAGCGGTGAGAGGCCATGTAGGAGTACATGGTGGGTTGTCTCACTGGAACCGTCCCTAAGAACTGAGTTCTGTGTATGTTGTCCAATGACTAGATACTACCACACATTGGGTTCTGGTAACTCGACGCCTCTCGACTTATTAACCAACTTGGTCTCTGTCCAGGAGTCGCAACTAGTTTCTGGTGTTTGTAGGCAGTGTTATTCTTGTACCAAGTGGCACCCGACAGGGTGGGCTTTGGACATACTAGGCACAGGTGGCACGGTGTACCAAGTGGCACCCAGATGGTGGGCTTGGGAACCCTGCTCACATCGTTTGGGGCCGTGAGCGAAACCTCGGCCGGATCTCCTTGCGGATGGAACCCGAATAGGCGATAAACATGGACTAGAGTCTTGCGTGGTTAGTCAGGTCGTGGCCGACACCCTCGCCAGGCTTCCACTTGAAGGTTGCCGAGGTACATGACATGTACATGGCAGTAAGTGGCGAGAGCGTGTGTGAAGAAGTACACCCCTGCAGGGTTATCATGATCTATTCGGATAGCCGGGTCCACGGTTATGGACTTCTTGCATGCTTACGTGGTACATAGACAACTTAAAGTGGATACTCTAAAATGCTCAACACAAGTGTGTGTGCTATTGATGGCCTTCTCGTAGGGAGACGGGAATGAATCCATAGTAGTGTATTGATGTGGTGATTAGTGGACTCGTGTGCACTTTCTTACCTCAAAGAAGTTACTCGTAGTCCTAGAACAGGATAGCCACTGAGTCAAAGCTGGCTTGCTGCAAGTAAACCCCACATTGCATTCTTGATACTAATGCATGTATGATAGGATCTGATGTAAGTCTTGCTGAGTACCTTTGTACTCACGTTTGCTTAATTTATGTTTTGCAGATGAGACAGCTGTCTCACTAGTAGTTCCGCTTGGACTTCGACGAGTAGCTTGTTACCTTAGCTACGATCTTGTACCCTTGGGAGGGTCTTGTAGATAGTCAGGCTTCTCAGCCTTTTTCTTTTGTAGTTGTCTGTACTCAGACATGTAATGCTTCCATTGCTTGTATGCTCTGAATGATGGGTCATGTGACCACTGTTTGAATTAAATGCTGTGTGGCTCTTTTGGGCCTTTATCTATATGAGTTTGCGTTATGTTGTGATGACATGTTGTACAACACATACTTGCATGTTATGCGTATGTGTAACGTGTATTGCTATGTGTGGGATCCGACAACCTAGTTGTCTATCCTTGGTAGTCTCTCTTATGGGGAAATGTAGTCTAGTGCTTCCATCGAGCCATGGTAGTCCGCTACAGCCTGGTTTATCGGAGTCCTGCTAGCCCAGCACTACTGCTCCGGAACACTTAGACTGGCCGGCATGTGATTCACTTCGTTCCTGTGTCTGTCCCTTCAGGGAAATATCACGCGGTGACTTACGAAGTCCTGCTAGCCTGCTACAGCCCAGATTCCCGGAGTCCTGTTAGCCCAGTTGCTATAGCCCGGATTCACACGCTGATAACCGACATGCTCGATGTTGTTTCATGTATGCCTGTTACCGTAAGTTAGTGCCACTTTGGGTTCACGACTAGTCATGTCGGCCCAGGTTCTCTGTCATATGGATGCTAGCGACACTATCATATACGTGAGTCAAAAGGTGCAAACGGTCCCGTGCCAGGTAAGGCGACACCCGTGGGATTACCGTGTGTGAGGCCGCAAAGTGATATGACGTGTTACATGCTAGATCGGTGTGACTTAGAATCAGGGTCCTGACAGGTAAGCATAGTATGACATCATTCATATCACAAAACAACTGAGAACAGACAAACATGCAATTGTAACATTGTGTGGGCAAGTCCAATAGGAACTAGATTACAGGTCAAGATCAAAGGAACATCACTCCTCTCTTTTAAACCTTGTAAGGTGCAATGATACGCTAAGACAATTGTGTATAAAATTGAAAAGAGTAATAGACATTGGCTGCAAACCATGCAGTTCAAGGCACAAGTCAGAGTAAGTAGTAGTTAAAAGGCATGAGGATTAAGGACTTACAACAGCGGATTTGACTGGTGTAGTCATGCCCTTGTTCTTGCTGGTGTGACAGCCCTTAAAGATTTCCACAACATTTGGTTCATGTACTTTTTGGTCCTTGCGGGATTTCCTCTGCATTTGGAACAAGTCAATATAGATCTGATAATATGCTACAGCGAAAAGAGTAAAACAACAGCTAATTACAAGAGCCTCGCAGTGTGCAATATAGCTACGAGATCCCGTCGTCTGTTGGAATTTAACTTTCGTACGGTTGGCCTTGTTCTTTGAACAGTTGACCTACAAGAAGATAGATTTGTGTGGCACATGCGTAAATAGGACTTGAACATGTGATATGATCACATATATATAATGTACCTGATACTTCGGATCAGACTAGTGTTTAACGAGGCCCCTCCAGTCTTCATCCGATATATTTCCCATTGGAGATGTTTGGGAAAGTTCACTGTTAGGCTTGCCTTCAAAGTGAGTTTTCCTCAAGTTATACCGATACTGTCACAGAGCAGACTTGAAAACATGGGTGCAAGCTTGTCTAGTTGCATCATCTTGGCTACCCAACTTGAACCTCATCTATTGAAAATTATGGGAGTCTCATTATCAGCAACCTAGAAAGTACGGGACAGAACAAGACGATATTACTAGTTTCCATACATAACCATACTTACAGATAAATGGTCGAGGAAGGTGTTGAACTGGGTTTCGTCTTTGTCATTCCTGTACTGAATCCATGTTGGGAGGATACGTACATGACACCTAACGGCAACCACTGCCTCTGATACTAACTTGGCTGACTCTGTAGCATCATGTGGCCTTTTTAAACCTGCCTCAAAACGGATCTCCATTCTTCCTCCTCTAGATTTAGTTAACCTATCGAGCATTATCCCTGATGTTTGTTTCCTCTTGCGCCTAGGTGCTAGTCCAACAATGAACATAGGAAGTGTTAGTGTACATCAAACTGTGAGACAACATATAAAGAAGCATGCAACTGTAACTTGACTCCAACAACTACCTTCTTGCTATTGAAGCTCACAAGTTCATCTGATCTTGCCAACTCGTCTTGTGTCAAGAATGCTTGGGAAGTAGTGTCAGGTGGCAAGGGAGCTTGGGAATGTGCTTCTAGCTCAGTTGACGCACGAGTAACTCGTGCAGCTGGTAATACTATGGAAGGTGTTGCAAGAACTAGGGCTGTCTCTACTTGTTTGGTGGAAGCTATTTGTTTCTGTTTGGCTTTTTCTACAGCTCGTGTAGCATGGGATACCCTGTTTGTAGAATTTTACGCTGGACTTTGACCTTATATTGCACCATCAGTACCAGCAGAATCTGCAGGATCCTTCCGGTTCCCATTCCCTGCCATTCTGTGTTTCTTCCTCTTTCTTTGTGCCATGTTGATACGTCTCCAACGTATCTATAATTTTTGATTGCTCCATGCTATTATATTATCTATTTTGGATGTTAATGGGATTATTTTTACACTTTTATATTATTTTTGGACTAACCTATTAACCGGAGGCCCAACCGAAATTGCTGTTTTTTTGCCTATTTTAGTGTTTCGCCGAACAGGAATATCAAACAGAGTCGAAATGGAATGAAACCTTCGGGAGCATTATTTTTGGAACAAACGTGATCCAGGAGACATGGAGTGGACGTCAAGAAACAATCGAGGATGCCACGAGGCAGGGGGCGCGCCCTCCACCCTCGTGGGCCCCTCGTTGCTCCACCGACGTACTCCTTCCTCCTATATATATAAATAATATATATATATATATATATATATATATATATATATCAATATACCCCGCAAACATCCAGGAGCACCACGAAACCCTATTTCCACCGCCGCAACCTTCTGTACCCAAGAGATCCCATCTTGGGGCCTTTTCCGGAGCTCCGCTGGAGGGGGCATTGATCACGGAGGGCCTCTACATCAACTCCAAGGCCCCTCCGACGATGTGTGAGTAGTTTACTTCAGACCTTCGGGTCCATAGCTAGTAGCTAGATGGATTCCTCTCTCTCTTTGGATCTCAATACAAAGTTCTCCTCGATTTTCTTGGAGATCTATTCGACGTAATCTTCTTTTGCGGTGTGTTTGTCAAGATCCGATGAATTGTGGGTTTATGATTAAGTTTATCTATGAACAATATTTGAATCTCCTAGGAATTCTTTTATGTATGATTGGTTTATCTTTGCAAGTCTCTTCGAATTATCAGTTTGGTTTGGTCTACTAGATTGATCTTTCTTGCAATGGGAGAAGTGCTTAGCTTTGGGTTCAATCTTGCGGTGCTCGATCCCAGTGACAGAAAGGGAAACGACACGTATTGTATTGTTGCCATCGAGGATAAAAAGACGGGGTTTACATCATATTACATGAGTTTATCCCTCTACATCATGTCATCTTGCTTAAGGCGTTACTCTTTTCTTATGAACTTAATACTCTAGATGCATGCTGGATAGCGGTCGATGTGTGGAGTAATAGTAGTAGATGTAGAATCGTTTCGGTCTACTTGTCTCGGACGTGATTATACATGATCATGCCTAGATATTCTCATAATTATTCGCTTTTCTATCAATTGCTCGACAGTAATTTGTTCACCCACCATAATACTTATGCTATCTTGAGAGAAGCCACTAGTGAAACCTATGGCCCCCTGGTCTATTCTCCATCATACAAGTTTCCAATCTTTTTATTGAGCAATCTTTCCTTTCAATCTATATCATAAAAATACCAAAAATACTTATCTTATTATTATCATCTCTACCAGATCTCACTCTTGCAAGTGGCCGTGAAGGGATTGACAACCCCTTTATCGTGTTGGTTGCGAGGTTCTTATTTGTGTATGTAGGTACGAGGTGACTCGCGCATGGTCTCCTACTGGATTGATACCTTGGTTCTCAAAAACTGAGGGAAATACTTACGCTGCTCTACTGCATCACCCTTTCCTCTTCAAGGGAAAACCAACGCAGTGCTCAAGAGGTAGCAAGAAGGATTTCTAGCGCCGTTGCCAGGGAGATCTACGCCAAGTCAAGACATACCAAGTACCCATGACAACTCTTATCCTTTGCATTACATTGTTTGCCATTCGCCTCTCGTTTTCCTCTCCCCCACTTCACCCTTGCCGTTTTATTCGCCCTCTTTTTCATTCGCCCTTTATTTTGCTTGCTTCGTCGTTATGGCTAGTCCTTTATGTACTCCTTTATCTCCCGAGAATGAGGTCCTTAATTTTAAACAAAGGGAGGGAGAAAATCTAAAAGATGCTTGGTTCAGAATTTGCAATGCACAAAATAGATCTATTAGGAAGCAATCTACTTCCGTTCTTCTTCGCAATTTTTATGTAGGCATCACTCCTTGGAATAGATATATTCTTGATACCATTACCGGAGGAAATTTCTTGGGTATCCATACTTTTGATTCCTATATTTCTATGATAGATTTGTTTGGCCCACCACCTCTTTTGGTTAATGGAACTATTTTAACTTTGGAACACGTGATGCAACGGCTTGAAATTATTGAAAATAAAGTTGCCACCATAGAGTTGATTGAAAATTTGTATAGAAAGATCCATAGCCAAATTACCCAATACGGATCTAAGGTAGGAGTTGCTCTTAATTTTTTTAAATAAAAGGAACCTATGGTTAATGAAAAGATAGATCAAGATTCCACTAGAATTGATAAAATTGAGGATATTATTACCAACCTAGGGTCTGCCTTTTCTTCTGTGAAAAATACTCCTCCTAATGCTAAGATTGCCAAATTGATGTATCTTTCTAAAAATAAGGGTGAAACCTCTAGTAAGGGAAGTGCGGATCTCAAATCCATAAGTGTTCACCCCAACTTCCTCACTATCCTTAAGGAACCTTTTGCTACAAATGATTTTCTTGATTTCATGCCTAGGAGTTTGATAATTAATAAAAAGAAAGAAACTCCTAAGAGTTATAGGTGTCTTATTGAAGAATTATCCACCAAAGATGGCAATACCTAGATTTATCTTCGCTTTTATGCCTAGCTAGGGGCGTTAAACGATAGCGCTTGTTGGGAGGCAACCCAATTTTATTTTTATTCTTTGCTTTTTTCTACTGTTTAGTAATAAATAATTTATATAGCCTCTGTTTTGGTTGTGTTTTTGTGTTTAATTAGTGTTTGTGCCAAGTAGAACCGTTGGGAAGACTTAGGGAAAGTCTTGTTGATCTTGCTGTAAAAAACAGAAACTTTAGCGCTCACGAGAATTGCTGCCATTTTTTATTGGAGAGTGCTATTTAGTTAATTCTTTTTGCAGATGATTAATATATAAATTAGTCACATCCAGCAATTTAGTTTAGAATTTTTTGGGTTCCATAAGTTTGCGTTAGTTACAGATTACTACAGACTGTTCTGTTTTTGACAAATTCTGTTTTTCGTGTGTTGTTTGCTTATTTTGATAAATCTATGGCTAGTAAAAGAGTTTATAAACCATAGAGAAGTTGTAATATGGTAGGTTTAACACCAATATAAATAAAGAATGAGTTCATTACATTACCTTAAAGTGGTGTTTTGTTTTCTTTCGCTAACGGAGCTCACGAGATTTTTCTATTAAGTTTTGTGTTGTGAAGTTTTCAAGTTTTGGGTAAAGATTCGATGGATTATGGAACAAGGAGTGGAAAGAGCCTAAGATTGGGGATGCCCAAGGAACCCCAAGGTAAATCCAAGTACACCAAAAAGCCTAAGCTTAGGGATGCCCCAGAAGGCATCCCCTCTTTTGTCTTCGTTCATCGGTAACTTTACTTGGAGCTATATTTTTATTCGCCACATGATATGTGTTTTGCTTGGAGCGTCTTGTATGATTTTAGTCTTTGATTTTTAGTTTACCACTATCATACTTGCTGTACACACCTTTTGAGAGAGACACACATGAATTAGAATTTATTAGAATACTCTATGTGCTTCACTTATATCTTTTGAGCTATATAGTTTTTGCTCTAGTGCTTCACTTATATCTTTTAGAGCACGACGGTGGTTCTATTTTATAGAAATAATTGATCTCTAATGCTTCACTTATATTATTTTGAGAGTCCTTTAGAACAACATGGCAATTTGCTTTTAGGCATAATAAAAACTTTCATATAAGTGCATTTAATACTAAGAGAAGTTTGATACTTAATGATTGTTTTGAGATATGGAGATGGTGATATTAGAGTCATGCTAGTTGAGTAGTTGTGAATTTGAGAAATACTTGCGTTGAAGTTTGTGATTCCCGTAGCATGCACGTATGGTGAACCGTTATGTGATGAAGTAGGAGCATGATTTATTTATTGATTGCCTTCCTTATGAGTGGCGGTCAGGGATGAGCGATGGTCTTTTCCTACCAATCTATACCCCTAGAAGCATGCGCAACGGGTTAGCTCGAAGGGGTTAAAGCAGACACAGGGACGCAAGAGGGTTTATACTAGTTCGGCCCCTTCGATGAAGGTAAAAGCCTACGTCTAGTTGTGATGGAATTGATGGGGTTTCGATCACTAGGGAGCAAAATAAGCTTCGCCTAAGTCTCGAGTTGTTGTCTGTTGTTCTAAACTGCCACCGGGTCGTCCCCTTATATACACGGGTGACGCCCGTCGGTTCACAGAGTCCTAACACCGGTTCATATTCGTATCCGGGTTGGTCTCTCCTTATTCCTATCTTACAATACAAGTTTACATACAGATGCCGGTTTACGGCTACAAGTCTTAAACCGACTACGGGCCTCAGGCCATCATCTATATTCTTGGGCCGGTTTACGCCCAGTAGTAATATTCCCAACATTAGGCCCCAGATTGATTTGAACGGGTTCATGTCAATCCTTAGCAAAATCTTCATCTTCAACATCTTCTCGTAGTTGCTGAACCGCCATGATGTCATCCTCTCCAGTTGCTATAAGCCGAGGTGACGTCATCTGTCATAAAGAAAACATCCATGATATCTCCTTGTTTAATAAACTCACAACAACCGAGGCGACAGCTCCGCTTCCGAAATTTTCGGTTCCTGGATTCATGCGCCTGACACATGTCTTTTTGCCTTATAAATAGGGCCGAAGGGTCATTTCTTTTCTCCCCTTTGTGCCCTTCCTCTTCGTCTTCCTCGCGTCGCCAGTCTCAGAGCTCCGCCACCGCCGTCATCTTCTGCATCGACCTTGGCCGCTGCATCAACCTGAGCGCACCAGAAAACTGCGGCGACCTTCCGCATCTTCCTCAGCTCTGGTAGGTCTTCTGCTCTTCTCAACATAGATCTGTTCTAGGGTTTCGTGTTCTTGCTGCGTTCATCACCTGTTCATGTTCATATGCTAGCTCCTGGATGCATCTGTGAACCCCTTCTCTGTGTAGTGATAACTTTTAGTATCCGCCTTTAGTTTCATGCCTAAAACCATAGATCTCACATATATTTCTGCCCATTGATTCAATACTGTTCTGCTTTGAGCTTTTGAATATTTTCCTTCTTTTCTGAACTTGCTTCAGATCCATCGCTGTAGAGAAATCTTGTGAAATCTGTTTCTGTACAGTTACCCATCCGCAATCTCAACTGTTTCAATGCTTAGATCCGGCGGTTTAACTTGGTGTAGAAAAAATTAACAAACCGGTATATACCATTAGTCCCCTTGTTGAACCGCCAGATGTTGTCGCTTCGTAAAACTCCGGTTTAGATAGAACTGTCTCCGGTTTAACATTTTACATACCAGTGTACTTTAATCAATGCATTCTTGAACCGGAATCACCTATCTTGTAGATTTCATCATGGCCAAGCAAGTATATGAGTGCAACTGGGTTCCTTCTCGCGTCATAAAGACTCAACTGAACAATTTAGTCCTGATCGGGGCTTTAAGAAGCAAAAACACCATCCATTGGAGGGTCCCTGGCAAAGAATGCCCTCCCACACCTCAAGAAGGAGAGGTCGTCGTTTTCACAAATCACTTAGCCCGGGACTTTAATCCGCCCGGTTCTAAATTTTACCGGGACGTTTTAGCCAATTTTCAACTCTGCCCACAAGACACTGGCCCCAACTCTGTTACAAACATATGTCACTTCCAAGTGCTCTGTGAGGTGTTCTTTCAAGAGGAGCCCACAGTTGAGTTGTTCAGAGACTGCTTCCATCTAAATCGCCGCACTGAGTTTACTGACGGTTCCAATACGGAATTGGGTGGTGTGGTGATTCAGAAAAGGAAAGAGGTCACATACCCTCACGCCAAACTGCACAGCCACCCCAAAGAGTGGAATCAAACATGGTTCTATTGCAAAGACACCTCCCTTGTTGATGAAAATCCTTTGCCTGGCTTTCGTCCGGAGCGGCTTAGCAATACACACCCCTTTCCGCAAAGGTTGACTGCCAAGGAGAGAAGCAAATATGCTCCTCAACTGTCCAAGCTCAGAGCCTTCATGGCCAACGGTTTAACAGGGGTTGATCTCGCTCGCTGTTGGATATTGTGGAGCATACTGCCCCTTAGTCAGTGCTCCGGTTTGATGTGCGAGTATACTGGCAGTGTTGATGACCCACTGCGACATGTTAACATCTAGCTCACCGACGAAGAAGTCACAGAGGCTATGAAGAAAATGCTGAATGAACCGGAACACATCTGTGCTCGAACCGGCCTGCTTCCCTTCTGTGCCACCAACAAACCGCCAGCTGTAAGAGTTTGATTTTTCTTTTTACTGAACCTGTCATTGATATATCTGGCCATTGTTTAATATCAATATCTGTTTAAACAAGGCGATGATCCGTTTTCGAGCAAGAAGCTTCCACAGGAGAAGCCATAAAAAATAGACAAACCGGAAAGACCAACCCGGCCAAAGACTAAAGTCGTGAAGCGGCCTGCTCATAAGAAGAAAACCACTGCATCTTCTGATCCAGCCGCTGATGATGATGTGGGTAATCCGGACCTTGAGGTAGAGCTTGACTCACTTGGCTTATTTTTCACACGCCTTATTGATGATGATATTTGTTAGGATGATGCCAAAGCCAGCCATGCTGATGCTGCAGAGGTAATTACTCTCTCTTCCGATTCAAACCTTTTGCCTTCGCTAAAAATCCATCAGGCAAACCGGAAGGTTAAATTTTCTCATCCTCTTGCTTACTTGGATCCCAAATTTCTTATGAAGACCCAACAGCACGAAGCTCGCCGCACAACCCGGCACAACGGCCAGGTAGTTACCTCCGCCAGTTTACCGAACAGTCCGGTTCGAAAACGCCGTTCAGAGGTCTCTAATTTGCTTGTCAGTGCTTGTCCTAAAGCGGGCTGTTTTCGTCAACCTCTTAATCCATATGACTCCGATTATCAGGTTACTTCCCACTCATCCTCTGGGGAGTCATCGACTACTCAGCTGCCACCGCTCAAAACGGTGCTTGGGTAAGCTATACTTATCATAATATTTCTGGTACATCACTTTGGAACATATGTTGTATTTGACTTTGTTATTCCTTTCAGGGCCAAGCCTAGGCCGAGCAAGAAGGCTCGCCTGGATAAAGCGGCCGAGGAGGACGCCGTCCCTGAACCGGGTAAAACACCAGATCTTGAAGCGGCTATTCGTGAAGATATACCCAATGATCCACCACAGCAAGATGACGATTTTATTGCTGAAGAAAGGCCTATTGACACCTCAGGCCCTGTTGACCAGCCCACAAGCCCCATCCGGTTTGGGAGATCCACCAGTCCACTCCAGCCTGCTGACAAACCGACTGCCCAGTGCAAACCGGTGATGCTAAGGATGATGAAGTTGTAATTACTGGCATTGGCCGTACAGAGCCCAGCAATCCTGTTGTCTTATCCAAGCATACCGCCAAAGAAGAACTTGCTTCCATGGACAAAGGCAAGTGGAATGTTGACTTGGCGACCTATGCTGCTCTGAATGCCCAAGATCTTCATTCTGGCTACCTGAACCGGCTGTATACCAGCCGTGATTATGAAGCTGGTCTGGTGAATATGATGAAAGAGAAATTTGAGGTAACTTCCATGTGCTTTTTCCTTCTTGGATATTTCAATCTTGTTAATTCTCCTAGCCCCCAAGGGCCGGTTTAGAATCTTCATTCAAACTGGGACTTGCTAATATAAATCTCAATGCTTCGGAATTCGCTGATGTAGCCCCCAAGGGTCGGTTCAACTTAGCGTAGTTAAACCGAGACTTTAAGTAATTGTCATATTTATTCGAGCAAATAGCCATTAGCCCCCCAAGTGCCAAGTTGAATACTTGTATTGATCTTGGGACTTTAGAATCTATTGAAAGATTAAGATCAAATATACACTTAGCATGCACGTATGGTGAACCGTTATGTGATGAAGTAGGAGCATGGTTTATTTATTGATTGCCTTCCTTATGAGTGGCGGTCAGGGACGAGCGATGGTCTTTTCCTACCAATCTATCCCCTAGGAGCATGCGCTTAGTACTTTGTTTTGATAACTAATAGATTTTTGCAATAACTATGTGAGTTCTTTATTACTAATGTTGAGTCCATGGATTATACGCACCCTCACCCTTCCACATTTGCTAGCCTCTCTAGTACCGCGCAACTTTCGCCGGTACCATAAACCCACCATATACCTTCCTCAAAACAGCCACCATACCTACCTATTATGGCATTTCCATAGCCATTCCGAGATATATTGCCATGCAACTTTCCACTGTTCCGTTTGCTATGACACACTTCATCATTGTCATATTGCTTTGCATGATCATGTAGTTGACATCGTATTTGTGTCAAAGCCACCGTTCATAATTCTTTCATACATGTCACTCTTGATTCATTGCATATCCCGGTATACCGCCGGATGCATTCACATAGAGTCATATTTTGTTCTAAGTATTGAGTTGTAATTCTTGAGTTGTAAGTAAAAAGAAGTGTGATGATCATCATTATTAGAGCATTGTCCCAGTTAGGAAAGGATGATGGAGACTATGATTCCCCCACAAGTCGGGATGAGAGTTCGGACGAAAAATAAAAAAAATAAAAAAAGAAAAGAGGCCAAAAAAAGGAAGAAGGCCCAAATAAAAAAATGAGAGAAAAAGAGAGAAGGGACAATGTTACTATCCTTTTTCCACACTTGTGCTTCAAAGTAGCACCATGATCTTCATGATAGAGAGTCTCCTATGTTGTCACTTTCATAAACTAGTGGGAATTTTACATTATAGAACTTCGCTTGTATATTCCAACGACGGGCTTCCTCAAATTGCCCTAGGTCTTCGTGAGCAAGCAAGTTGGATGCACACCCACTTAGTTTCTTTTCTTGAGCTTCCATACACTTATATATCTAGTGCATTCGTTGCATGGCAATCTCTACTCACTCACATTGATATCTATTAATGGGCATCTCCATAGCCCGTTGATACGCCTAGTGCTACCTCTTGAGCACTGCTTTGGTTTTCCCTTGAAGAGGAAAGGGTGGTGCAGTAAAGCAGCGTAAGTATTTCCCTCAGTTTTTGAGAACCAAGGTATCAATCCAGTAGGAGACCACGCCCGAGTCACCTCGTACCTACACAAACAAATAAGAACCTCGCAACCAACACGGTAAAGGGGTTGTAAATCCCTTCACGACCACTTGCAAGAGTGAGATCTGATAGGGATGATAATAATAAGATAAGTATTTTTCGTATTTTAATGATATAGATTGAAAGTAAAGATTGCTAAATAAAATAGATTGGAAACTTGTATGATGGAGAATAGACCCGGGGGCCATAGGTTTCACTAGTGGCTTCTCCTAAGATAGCATATGTATTACGGTGGGTGAACAAATTACTATCGAGCAATTGATAGAAAAGTGAATAATTATGAGAATATCTAGGCATGATCATGCATATAGGCATCACGTCCGAGACAAGTAGACCGAAATGATTTTGCATCTACTACTATTACTCCACACATCGACCGCTATCCAGCATGCATCTAGAGTATTAAGTTCATAAGAACATAGTAACGCCTTAAGCAAGATGACATGATGTAGAGGGATAAACTCATGTAATATGATGTAAACCCCATCTTTTTATCCTCGATGTCAACAATACAATACGTGTCATTTCCCTTTCTATCACTGGGATCGAGCACCGCAATATTGAACCCAAAGCTAAGCACTTCTCCCATTGCAAGAAAGATCAATCTAGTAGACCAAACCAAACTGATAATTCGAAGAGACTTGCAAAGATAAACCAATCATACATAAAAGAATTCAGAGGAGATTCAAATATTGTTCATAGATAAACTTGATCATAAACCCACAATTCATCGGATCTCAACAAACACACCGCAAAAGAAGATTACATCAAATAGATCTCCAAGAGAATCGAGGAGAACTTTGTATTGAGATCCAAAGAGAGAGAAGAAGCCATATAGCTACTAGCCATTGACCCGAAGGTCTAAATTAAACTACTCACACATCATCGGAGGGGCCATGGAGTTGATGTAGAGGCCCTCCTTGATCAATGCCCCCTCCGGCGGATCTCCGGAAAAGGCCCCAAGATGGGATCTCTTGGGTACAGAAGGTTGTGATGGTGAAATTAGGTTTTCATGGTGCTCCTGGATGTTTGCGGGGTATATGGATATATATAGGAGGAAGGTGTATGTCGGTGGAGCAACGAGGGGCCCACGAGGGTGGAGGGCGCGCCCAGGGGGGTGGGCGCGCCCCATTGCCTGGTGGCCTCCTCGATTGTTTCTTGACATCCACTCCAAGTCTCCTGGATCATGTTTGTTCCAAAATAACGCTCCTGAAGGTTTCATTCTGTTTGGACCCTGTTTGATATTCCTTTTCGGCGAAACTCTAAAATAGGCAAAAAAACAACTATTTGGGTTAGGCCTCCAGTTAATAGGTTAGTCCCAAAAATAATATAAAAGTGTAAAAATAAGCCCATTAACATCCAAAATAGATAATATAATAGCATGGAGCAATCAAAAATTGTAGATACGTTGGAGACGTATCAAGCATCCCCAAGCTTAATTCCTGCTCGTCCTCGAGTAGGTACATGATAAAAGCAGAATTTTTGATGTGGAATGCTTCCTAACATATTTCTCAATGTAATTTTTCTTTATTGTGGCATGAACGTTCAGATCCGAAAGATTCAAGATAAAAGTTTAATATTGGCATAGAAATAATAATACTTCAAGCATACTAACTAAGCAATCATGTCTTCTCAAAATAACATGGCCAAAGGAAGTTATCCCTACAAAATCATATAGTCTGGCTATGCTCTATCTTCATCACACAAAATATTAAATCATGCACAACCCCGACGACAATCCAAGCAATTGTTTCATAATTTTGATGTTCTCAAACTTTTTCAATCTTCACGCAATATATGAGCGTGAGCCATGGATATAGCACTATGGTTGAATAGAATGGTGGTTGTGGAGAAGACAAAAAAGGAGAAGATAGTCTCACATCAACTAGGCGTATCAACGGACTATGGAGATGCCCATTAATAGATATCAATGTGAGTGAGGAGGGATTGCCATGCAACGGATGCACTAGAGCTACAATTGTATGAAAGCTCAACAAAAGAAACTAAGTGGGTGTGCATCCAACTTGCTTGCTCACGAAGACCTAGGGAAATTCGAGGAAGCCCATCATTGGAATATACAAGCCAAGTTCTATAATGTAAAATCCCACTAGTTTATGAAGGTGACAACATAGGAGACTCTCTATCATGAAGATCATGGTGCTACTTTGAAGCACAAGTGTGGAAAAAGGATAGTAACATTGTCCCTTCTCTCTTTTTCTCTCATTTCATTTTTTTTCTTTTTTTATTTGGGCCTTTTTTGGCCTCTTTTCTTTTTTTCCTTTTTTTTATTTTTCGTCTGGAGTCTCATCCCGACTTGTGGGGGAATCATAGTCTCCATCATCCTTTCCTGACACGGGACAATGCTCTAATAATGATGACCACACACTTTTATTTACTTACAACTCAAGAATTACAACTCGATACTTAGAACAAAATATGACTCTATATGAATGCCTCCGGCAGTGTACCGGGATGTGCAATGACTCATGAGTGACATGTATGAAAGAATTATGAACGGTGGCTTTGCCACAAATACGATGTCAACTACATGATCATGCGAAGCAATATGACAATGATGAAGCGTGTCATAATAAACGGAACTGTGGAAAGTTGCATTGCAATATATCTTGGAATGGCTATGGAAATGCCATAATAGGTAGGCATGGTGGCCGTTTTTAGGAAGGTATATGGTGGGTGTATGATACTGGCGAAAGGTGCCCGGTATTAGTGGGGCTAGCAATGGTGGAAGGGTGAGAGTGCGTATAATCCATGGACTCAACATTAGTCATAAAGAACTCACATACTTATTGCAAAAATCTATTAGTTATCGAAACAAAGTACTACGCGCATGCTCCTAGGGGGATAGATTGGTATGAAAAGACCATCGCTCATCCCCGACCGCCACTCATATGGAAGGCAATCAATAAATAAATCATGCTCCGACTTCATCATATAACGGTTCACCATTCGTGCATGCTACGGGAATCACAAACTTCAACACAAGTATTTCTCAAATTCACAACTACTCAACTAGCATGACTCTAATATCACCATCTCCATATCTCAAAACAATCATCAAGTATCAAACTTCTCTTAGTATTCAATGCACTTATATGAAAGTTTTTGTTATGCCTAAAAGCAAATTGCCATGTTGTTCTAAAGGACTCTCAAAATAATATAAGTTAAGCATGAGATATCAATTATTTCTATAAAATAAAACCACCGCCATGCTCTAAAAGATATAAGTGAAGCGCTAGAGCAAAAACTATATATCTCAAAAGATATAAGTGAAGCACATAGAGTATTCTAATAAATTCCAATTCATGTGTGTCTCTCTCAAAAGGTGTGTACAACAAGGATGATTGTGGTAAACTAAAAAGCAAAGACTCAAATCATACAAGATTCTCTAAGAAAAACACATATCATGTGGCGAATAAAAATATAGCTCCAAGTAAATTTACCGATGAACGAAGACAAAAGAGGGGATGCCTTCCGGGGCATCCCCAAGCTTAGGCTTTTTGGTGTCTGTCGTGGTTCTAAGTCTGATAGTAATGTAGGGGGGTAGGTATGGAGAGGCAAGATCTTAGCTATGGAGTAGTTGTAAGCACACGAGATTTACGAGTTCAGGCCCTTCTCGGAGGAAGTAATAGCCCTACGTCTCGGAGCCCGGAGGCGGACGACTGGATTATGTGTGTATGAATTACAGGGGTGCGAACCCTTTACACTGAGGAGGGGGGTGGCTTATATAGAGTTCGCCGGACCCCCCCGGCACTCAGTTGTGCAGGGTTTTAAATACATTAAGGTCGGGCGTTACTGGTAATGCCCCTAATAAAGTGCTATGATGACCATAAAAGCTACTTAATAACCGACCGTTAGCGTGCGGAGTGCCTTTAGGTCTCCTGGCCGTCGAGTGGTTGGGTCTTGGTCGAGTGATTGTTTCTTGGTCGAGTGTCTTCGAGTCTGTCGAGTGGAACACCTCCAAGTCGATTGAAAGGTGATTTCTTCTAGAGATGTCCTTGGGTAGGGCAGTTGGGACAGGTCCATGACCCTACCCTAGGTACATAGCTTCATCATTAGCCCCCGAAT
Organism: Triticum urartu; assembly: GCF_003073215.2. Taxonomy (NCBI): domain Eukaryota; kingdom Viridiplantae; phylum Streptophyta; class Magnoliopsida; order Poales; family Poaceae; genus Triticum; species Triticum urartu. Next base: position 87,143,256 of record NC_053023.1, on the reverse strand, counting down.
GGATCGAGGTTTGAGTGGGGAAGGAGTTGAGAACTTCTCCAACTCATTTTTCATGCCATGAGCATATCTTGTTTCGGATCAATGAACCTGAGTGATGACAGCAACTTCCTTTTCAGTCGCCTTGATACATTCTTAGTTTTTGTCGAGTGAGTTTCTTTACTTGAAAGGCTTCGAGTGACGGCATGGAGGAGATCTTCCATCTGACAAGTTGTTCTGCTGCTCGCAGATTTCACGGGATTCGAATTTTGGGAAGCGCGCGGGACGGGGGAGGCCGCAGTAATCGGATGGGATAGGGCGGAGCCGCCTCGATCCCCGCGCCACCTTTTTCGCCACGTATCGCGCGCGTGATTGTTACGGGATTTGACAGGACCGCCTGGGCCTACCAGTCAGCCACTCAGAAGCAACCTCATATAAGGCGTCGGACTGGGGTTTCTTGAACAGTGCGTTCCCATTCCCTCTTCTCCTCTTCAGGCTTCTTCGTCGCGCTCGCTCTCGCCCCAGCGCTGCCGCTCCGTACGCGTCTCATCGGCGACGATGGGGAAGGAAAAGACGGCAGCTCTGGAGCGGGCGAAGAAGCCGACGACAAAGGCGAAGGGGAAGGCGACCAGTCGGGGTGGATCTCCCTCGCGAGCTGGCCTGCCGAAGGGCTGGATCCAGGGCGACTGGATCCACTCGGCGATCCACCAAAAAGACCTCGACGACCTAGACGAAGGAGGGCTGATCCCCCATGGATCGACGTGGCTTCCGGGGAAGGAATCCGAGCCGCAACCTCGGGAGGGTGAGCGCGTTCTCCTTGCCACCCACGTCGACCGTGGATTTTCCTTGCCTCCTCACCCTTTCTTTCGGGGATTTCTGAATTTCTTTGGGGCACAACTCCACCACTTCACTCCCAATACAATCGTGTATCTCGCTGCCTTCGTGTATTTGTGCGAGAATTTCTTGGGTTGTCGGCCTCACTAGGGTCTATTCAAGCACATTTTCACCTGTCGTTCTCAAACGGTTAAAAAGGCTAATCCGAGTGACGAGAGAACATAAGTGATTCAGATGTGTGGGGGTCTTGGTGTTCAGATGAGAGGGAAAAGTTCCTTTCTGGCCATGATTCTTCCCGACTCGGTTTGCGGATGGCAGTCGACTTAGTTTTACTGCAAAGACCAGCCGACGCCAAGGTAGTCGACTGGCCTCCCTCCTTTTACCATGGACCGAGTGAGGAAGCCCTCCTCTTTGAAGGTGCTCCCGGAGGAGAAGGCGCAGGTTAGGGTGCTGGTCGAACGAGTGGTCCAGCTTATCCATGACGGGGTCACCGGTATGGATCTCTTGGAGGTTTTCCTTCAGTGGCGCATCCAGCCTCTTCAAGCCCGAGACCATCCGATGTGGATGTATTCGGGTCTTGATGACTCCACTCGGATTCACCCGGAGGAGGTCGATGACGACACACTGGAGAAGTGGCTGTCGGGCATGACCGGAAACAAGGACAACCCCAGGGGAGCCAGGAGAGTTCCTCCATTCGACCAGTCCCATGTAGCAGAGAAGGTCCGATTCTGAGCTTTTGATTGTAATATGAATTCACTCGCGCAGCTGTCTATACTGCGTCGATTGACTTTATTCTTCCTGCTTTCTTTCAGGCCCTTATCGAAATGTATTCAATGCCCAACGGAGAGCAAGAGCAAGACCTGGAAGGAGAGGCGAGCAGCGGCGACAGTGGCGAATGGTGTTCTGACAGTGAAGGGGACAAAGGAAGTGACGACTCAAGCGACGAAGAAGAAGTCGAGTCGCCTCCTCGCAGGGAGAGGCGATCCAAGCTTGACCAAGAGCGACCGAGCGCCCGTGAAAAGGCGATTGCTCAGGCTGGTCAGTCTTCAAAGCGTCCTCGGACCTCTTCACCAACCCCCACTGAAAAAGCGTCAAAGCATCCCAAAGTTGCAGAGCCGAAGCTTCGGAAGGCGTTGCCGAAGATTAAGATTGACATCCCCGTCGCTTCTGCGTGAGTGTCTCCCTTTGTATTCACTCGACGCCTCGTGTTGTTTGTTTTTCTTGATTTAACCAGACGAATTTTGGAACTGGCAGCACTGCTACTTCCGGGACCTCAGCTTACAGGGACAAGGATGAGGTAATGGAGGATGCGGTCACTTCCAATCTGGGTATGATTTCTGCCATTCTGTCTTTATTTGGTCGACTCAACTGCAATGTGTACCATTGGGTGATGTGATTTTGGCGATTGAACTTTGAACAGCTCCTAACATTATTGACCTCCCCGATGATGATGATGAAGAGCCCGAGAGGCCTTTGACGAGGAAAAATAGGCAAGCTCCTGCAAGCAAGGTGCCACAGTCGACCGAGGGCCGAACCAGTTGTTCAGGACGCTGGTGATGCCAATCGGGGTTCTGTCACTTTCGCCATGCCATTGTCGAGTGCCTTGCCTTCTTCGTCGACTGCTCAGGCCCTCGTCGACCCACCTTCAGTTTTTGCGACCCACCATGTCCCAGAGGACGAAGTGAATGCTGCCAAGGAAGCCATATGCCAGGCAGGCATTATGATGGAGAAGATGAAGACGGTGCGGGACGCCAGTCAGGCTGCCTACGACGCCAGCTCGACTCTCCAAAGCAACGTTCAGGTTAGTTGGTCACCGCTTGTTCTGGTAGGATACGCTATCTGAAGACTCTCTTTCTGAAAATCTTTGCATCTGTACACCCACTGGGTGCATCGATTGAATTTTTGAACTAGTGGGGGCACGCTGAGTGCACCCACTGGGTGTAGTCCCCGAGACTACGGTGGACTGCTGGCAGTCAACTGTAGTCTTTGTATTTTGATTCTTTCACTCGATGTGGTCTGGCCGCGTCGAGTGTAAACCAAACTGGTAGTTTGTCTCTTCTACTCGGTCTGGGCGAGTGGGATCAGAACCGGTGGGGGCACGCCAAGTGCACCCACTGGGTGTAGTCCCCGAGACCGCGGTCGACTGCTGGCAGTCGACTATGGTCTGAGTTCTTCTTTCTCTCCTTTTTTTTACTCCCTGCACTCGACTCCGGTGGGCCGGTTGAGTGGGATCATAACCGGTGGGGGCATGCAAAGTGCACCCACTGGGTGTAGTCCCCGAGACTATGGTGGACTGCGGGCAGTCGACCGTAGTCTTAGTATTTATTGTCTTTGTCGTTTTTCGCTGTAGAATATCTTCTCCTCCCTGATTGCAGAAATCTTGTGATCTTGGAGCTCGCTTTGCTGACTTGGAGAAACAGCAGATCCAACTGAACCTTGACATGGAATTGGCCAAGACAGAGCTGCAAAAGGCCAAGGACGACGCCAATGGTAAGACGAGCTTGTCGACTGGTTTGTCTTAGTCTTGAGTACCCTTCTACTCTTTCTGAATCAAGCACCATTTCTTTGCAGAAAAACTGAGACAAGCTTTGGCGAAGAAGGATCAAGATTTGGCTGCTGCTCAAAAGGAAGCTGACGACAGAACCGCTCTGGCTGAACAGAAACTGGCTTCGGTCGGCCAGTTGGAAGAAGAGAACACCAAGATGAAATCTTCTCTAAACGAAGCCAACAAGGAGTGCACGCACTTGAAGACGGACAATCTCAACCTGTACGAGAAGATGGAAGGCATCGCTCGCAGTTGGGACGATCTGGAGAGCTATCTGAGGAGCCTTGCCAAGAAGTTGTTCATCAAGCTTGAAGGTACACATTTCGTTCTGACTGATGTTTTTTGTCGACTCAGCGTACGAAAATTGACTTATCCTTGGATCGTGAATGCAGAGTTTTGCCAGAACTTCGAGGAGGAGACTGGGCGGATTGAGCCAGGTTTGGACCCAATCAATTCTCCCGTGAAAGATGAAACTGCCATGAATCTTCTCCGACTGGAATCCCACATCGACGGTGTTGTGGACTACTTGGCTCGACTGAAGGTCACCACGTCACGGATCGACACGGCACTTTGGCCAGAGGCCACACTCCAGAATGATCTTGAGTCCCTGATGACTCGACTTAACGAGATCCCTAATCGAGTGCAGGAGTGGAAGAAATCTTCTGCCCGGTGTGGTGCTGATGTGGCTCTGTCTTTGGTTCGTGTCCACTGCAAGGAGGTGCGACAAGATAAGCTTGCAGCAATCAAGGTCGCCAACACCCAAAAGCACGACTTCTGATCTTTTATGGAGACTTTCATCGCTGCAGCCACTCGGATCGCCGACGGCGTCGATCTGGACGAGTTCGTCGAGCCTGCCAGTCCTCCTCCCGCGGAGTGAACAAACTTTTATGCCCCACCTTAAATTTGCTTCATAATGCCGAGTGGTTTTTGTAACTGTTAAACTCTTTCGGGCTGAATGCCCGAGCACTTCGATCTGTGGTCCGGAACCTTTAGGATTTATCTGAACTTGGTTTATTGTTGAATATCTTCATGAATCCTCCGTTGAGTGGAACTCGCTCTTCACTCGAGACAACTTTTGTATTTGTGGCGAAGCTCCCAAGGAGAAGGTGGCAGTAGACCTGCACCTCGTCGTCCTTGCGGAGTGGGATGGAGCGCACGTTGTATTTGTGGCGAAGCTCCCAAGGAGAAGGTGGTAGTCGACATGCATCTCGTCGTCCTTGTGGATTGAGATGTGTTTCGTACTTAGGCGAGTACTGGACTGCAGCTAATCCACCGAGCGGGAGGCTGGCTCCCCACTCGGTAGGATTTTCAAATACTTAGGCGAGCACTGGAGTGCAGCTAAGCCCCCAAGTGGGAGGGTCGCTCTCCACTCGGTAGGATTTTTCAAACTTAGGCGAGTACTGGACTGCAGCTAAGCCCCTGAGTGGGAGGGTCACTCTCCACTCGGTAGGATTTTTCAAATACTTAGGCGAGTACTGGACTGCAGCTAAGCCCCCGAGTGGGAGGGTCGCTCTCCACTCGGTAGGATTTTTCAAATACTT